>NW_027494746.1:0-296832 GCF_021521415.1 Bidens hawaiensis
AACATACCCCTTTGGCAATACTGGCAAAATTTCTAACTTGCCGCGGTGGTGGCGACAGAGCATAATTATTGATCCGATTCTTTCGTATGTGTATAAAATATTTCATGGATGTCTCCAATACTGAATTTCTTAACCGATTAAGTGTTTCGACGTATACACAGTTTTTCTCCGGCTCGGTAAATATACCCCTTTGGCAATACGGGCCAAATTTTGAACGGGCCGCGGGGTGGTGGCGACAGGGCATAATTATTGATCCGATTCTTTCGTAAATGTATAATATTTTGTATGGAAGTCTCCAAGACCAAATTTCTGATCTGATTTAGTGGTTCGACCCATACTCAGTTTTTATCCTACTCGGTGAACATACCCCTTTGGTAATACTCGCAAAATTTCGAACGGGTCGCAGGTGGCGTCAGGGCATAATTATTGATCCGATTCTTTCGTATGTGTATAAAATCCGATTCTTTCGTATGTGTATAAAATTCCTAATCAGATTAAGTGGTTTGACCCATAATCATTTTTTTCTCTGGCTCAGTGAACATACCCGTTTGGCAATACTAGCAAAATTTCGAACAGGCCCCGGGGGTGGCGTTAGGATATAATTATTGATCCGATTCTTTCGTATATTTATAAAATAATGTATGGAAGTCTCCAATACCAAATTTCTGATCCGATTTAGTGGTTCGACTCATACTCAGTTTTTTATCCGGCTCGGTAAACATACCCTTTTGGCAATACTGTCAAAATTTTGAAAAACCGCGGGGGGTGGCGGCAGGGCATAATTATTGATCCGATTCTTTTGTATTTGTATAATCGATTGTATGGAAGTCTCCAAGACCGAATTTCTGATCCGATTCAGTGGTTCGACCCACATTCAGTTTTTTTTCCGGCTCGGTGAACATACGCCTTTGGCAATACTGGCAAAATTTCTAACTTACCGCGGGGGTGGCGACAGAGTATAATTATTGATCCGATTCTTTCGTATGTGTATAAAATATTGTATGGATGTCTCCAATACTGAATTTCTTAACCGATTCAGTGTTTCGACGTATACACAGTTTTTTCTCCGGCTCGGTGAACATACCACTTTGGCAATACTGGCAAAATTTTGAACGGACCGCGGGGTGGCGACAGGGCATAATTATTGATCCGATTCTTTCATATGTGTATAATATATTGTATGGAAGTCTCCAAGACCAAATTTCTGATCCGATTTAGTTGTTCGACCCATACTCAGTTTTTATCCTGCTCGGTGAACATACCCCTTTGGTAATACTAGCAAAATTTCGAACGGGTCGCGGTGGTGGCGTCAGGGCATAATTATTGATCCGATTCTTTCGTATGTGTATAAAATCCGATTCTTTCGTATGTGTATAAAATTCCTAATCAGATTAAGTGGTTTGACCCATACTCATTTTTTTCTCTGGCTCAGTGAACATAACCGTTTGGCAATACTAGCAAAATTTCGAACAGGCCCCGGGGGTGGCGTTAGGATATAATTATTGATCCGATTCTTTCGTATATTTATAAAATAATGTATGGAAGTCTCCAAGACCAAATTTCTGATCCGATTTAGTGGTTCGACCCATACTATTTTTTCTTCGGCTCGGTGAACATACCCGTTTGGCAATACTGGCAAAATTTCGAACGGTCCGTGGGGTGGCGTCAGGGCATAATTATTGATCCAATTATTTCGTATGTTTATAATATATTGTATGTAAGTCTCCAAGACCGAATTTCTGATCCGATTCAGTGTTCGACACATACTCAGTTTTTTCTCCGGCTCGGTGAACATATCCCTTTGGAATACTGGCAAAACTTCGAACGAGCTACGGGATGTCGTCAGGGCGTAATTATTGATCCAATTCTTTCGAATGTGTATAAAATATTGCATGGAAGTCTCTAAGACTGAATTTCTGATCCGACTCAGTGGTTTTACCCATACTCAGTTTATTCTCCGGCTCGGAGAACATACCCCTTTGGCTATACTAGCAGAATTTCGAACGGGCCGCGGGTGGGTGGCGACAGGGCATAATTATTGATCTGATTCTTTCGTATGTGTATAAAATATTGTATGGATGTCTCCAATACCGAATTTCTTAACCGATTCAGTGTTTCGATGCATACTCAAATTTTTCTCCGGCTCGGTGAACATACCCCTTTGGCAATACTAGCCAAATTTTGAATGGGTCGCGGGTGGTGGCGAAAGGGCATAATTATTGATCCGATTCTTTCGTATGTGTATAATATATTGTATGGAAGTCTCCAATACCAAATTTCTGATCCGATTCAGTGGTTCGACCCATACTCAGTTTTTATCCTGCTCGGTGACCATTCCCCTTTGGTAATACTAGAAAAATTTCGAACGGGCCGCGGGGGGGTGGCGTCAGAGCTGTACGTGTATAAAATATTGCATGGAAGTCTCCAAGACCTAATTTCTTATCAGATTAAGTGGTTTGACCCATACTCAATTTTTTCTCCGGCTCGGTGAACATAGCCGTTTGGGAATACTGGCAAAATTTCGAACGGGCCCCGGGGTGGCGTTAGGGCATAATTATTGATCTGATTCTTTCGTATATGTATAAAATAATGTATGGAATTCTCCAATACCAAATTTCTGATCCGATTCAGTGGTTCGACCCATACTCATTTTTTCTTCGGCTCGGTGAACATACCCCTTTGGCAATACTGGAAAAATTTAGAACGGGCCGCGGGGTGGCGTCAGGGCATAATTATTGATCCGATTATTTCGTATGTTTATAATATATTGTATAGAAGTCTCCAAGAACGAATTTCTTATCCGATTCAGTGTTCGACCCATACTCAATTTTTTATCCGGCTCGTTGAACATACCCCTTTGGCAATACTGGCAAAATTTCAAACGGGCTGCGGGATGGCGTCAGGGAATAATTATTGATCCGATCCTTTCATATATGTATAAAATATTGCATGGAAGTCTCTAAAACCGAATTTCTGATCCGACTCAGTGGTTCGACCCATAATCAGTTTATTCTCCGGCTCGGTGAGCATACCCCTTTGGCTATACTAGCAGAATTTAGAACTGTCCGCGGGGGTGGTGTCAGGGCATAATTATTGATCCGATTCTTTTGTATGTGTATAAATATTGCATGGAAGTCTCCAAGACCGAATTTCTGATCCAATTCAGTGGTTCTACTCATACTCAGTTTTTATCCGGCTCGGTGAACATACCCCTTTGGCAATACTGGCAAAATTTTGAACGGGCCGCAGGGGTGGCGACGGGGCATAGTTATTGATCCGATTCTTTTGTATGTGTATAATATATTGTTTGGAAGTACCCGAAACCAAATTTCTAATCCGATTCAGTGGTTCGACCCATACTTAGTTTTTTCTCCGGCTCGGTGAACATACCCCTTTGGCAGTACTTGCAAAATTTTGAACTTGCCGCGGGGTGGCGTCCGGGAATAATTATTGGTCCGATTCTTTCGTATGTGTATAATATATTGTATGGAATTAGCCAAGACTGAATTTCTGATCCGATTCAGTGGTTCGACGCATACTCAGTTTTTTCTCTGGCTCGGTGAAAATACCCATTGGGCAATACTAGCAAACTTTCAAACGAGCCGAGGGGTGGCGTCAGGACATAATTATTGATCCGATTCTTTCGTATGTGAATAAAATATTGTATGGAAGTCTTCATGACCGAATTTCTGATCCGATTCAATGGTTCTACGCATACTAAGTTTTTTCTACGGCTCAGTGAACATACCCCTTTGGTGATACTGGCAAAATTTCAAACGGGTCGCGGGGGTGGCGTCATAGCATAATTATTGATCCGATTCTTTCGTATGTGTATAATATATTGTGTGGAAGTCTTCAAGACCAAATTTCTTATCCGATTCAGTGGTTCGACCCATACTCAGTTTTTTCTCCGGCTCGGTGAACATACCCCTTTGGCAATACTGGCATAATTTCGAACAGGCCGCAGGGTGGCGACAGGGCATAATTATTGATCTGATTCTTTCGTATGAGTATAAAATATTGTATGGAAGTCTCTAACACCGAATTTCTGATCTGATTTTGTGGTTCGACCCATACTCAGTTTTTTCTCCTGATCGGTGAACATACCCCTTTGGCAATACTAGCAAAATTTCGAACGAGCCCCTGGGTGGCATTAGGGCATAATTATTGATCCGAATCTTTCGTATATTTATAAAATAATGTATGGAAGTCTCTAAGACCAAATTTCTGATTCGATTCTGTGGTTCGACCCATACTCAGTTTTTTCTCCGGCTCGTTGAACATACCCCTTTGGCAATACTAGAAAAATTACGAACAGGCCGCGGTGTGGCGTCATGGCAAAATTATTCATCTGATTCTTTCTTATTTGTATAATATATTGTATGGAAGTCTCCAAGACAAAATTTCTTAACCGATAAAGTGGTTCGATCCATACTCAGTTTTTTCTCCGGCTCGATGAACATACCTCTTTGGCAATACTGTAAGAATTTCGAACGGGCCCCGGGGTGGCGTTATGGCATAATTATTGATCCGATTCATTTGTATATTTATAAAATACAGTATGGAAATCTCCAAGACCAAACTTCTGATCCAATTATGTGGTTCAACCCATACTCAGTTTTTTCTCCGGCTCACTGAACATACCCCTTTGACAATACTTGCAAAATTTAGAACGGGTCGCAGGGTGGAGTCAGGGCATAGTTATTGATCCGATTCTTTCGTGTGTGTATAATATATTGTATGGAAGTCTCCAGGACCGAATTTCTGATCCGATTCAGTGGTTCGACCCATACTCAGTTTTTTCTCCGGCTCGGTGAACATACCCTTTTGGCAAAACTGGCAAAATTTCGAACGGTTCGAGGGGTGGCGTTAGGGCATAATTATTGATCCGATTCTTTCGTATGTGTATAATATATTGTATGGAAGTCTCCAATACCAAATTTCTAATCTGATTCAGTGGTTCGACCCAAACTCAGTTTTTTTCTCCGGCTCGGTGAACATACCCCTTTAGAAAAATTGACAAAATTTCGAAAGGGCCCCGATGTGGTGTTTGGGCATAATTATTGATCCGATTCGTTTGTATATTTATAAAATACTGTATGGAAGTCTCCAATACCAAATTTCTGATACAATTCAGTGTTTCGACCCATACTCAATTTTTTCTCCGGCTCGGTGAACATACCCCGTTGGCAATACTGGCAAAATTTCGAACGTGCCGCGGGGTTAGCGTCAATGCATAATTATTAATCCGGTTCTTTCGTATGTGTATAAAATATTGTATGGAAGTATCTAAGACCGAGTTTCTGATCCGATTCAGTCGTTCGACGCATACTCAGTTTTTTCTCCGGCTCGGTGAAAATACTACTTTGGCAATACTAGCAAAATTTTGAACGGGCCGAGGGGTGGCGTCAGGCCATAATTATTGATCCGATTCTTTCGTATGGTATAAAATATTGTATGGAAGTCTCCAAGATCGAATTTATGATCTGATTCAGTGGTTCGACGCATACTCAGTATTTTCAACAGCTCGGTGAACATACCCCTATGCCAATACTGGCAAAATTTCAAACGGGCCCCGGGGTGTCGTCAGGGCCTAATTATTGATTCGATTCTTTCGTATGTGTATAATATATTGTATGGAAGTCTACAAGACCGAATTTCTGATCAGATTTTGTGGTTCGACCCATACTCAGTTTTTTCTCCGGCTTGGTGAACATACCCTTTTGCCAATACTGGCAAAATGTCGAACGGGATGCGGTGGTGGCGTCAGGCATAATTATTGATCCGATTCTTTCGTATGTGTATAAAATTTGGTATGGAAGTGTCCAAGACCGAATTTCTGATCCGATTCAGTGGTTCGACCATACTCATTTTTTTCTCCGGCTATGTGAACATACCCCTTTGGCAATACTGGCAAAATATCGAACTGGCCCCGGGTGGCGTCAAGGCATAATTATTGATCCGAATCTTTCGTATGTGTATAATATATTGTATGGAAGTCTCCAAGACCGAATTTCTGATCCGATTCCATGGTTCGATCCATACTCAGTTTTTTCTCCGGCTCGGTGAACACACCCCTTTGGTAATACTGCCAAAATTTCGAACGGGCCGCGGGGTGGCGTTAGGGCATAATTATTGATCCGATTCTTTCGTATGTGTATAATATATTGTGTGGAAGTCTTCAAGACCAAATTTCTTATCCGATTCAGTGGTTCGACCCATACTCAGTTTTTTCTCCGGCTCGGTGAACATACCCCTTTGGCAATACTGGCAAAATTTCGAACGGACCGCGGGGGTGGCGTCAGGGCATAATTATTGATCCGATTTTTTCGTATGTGTATAATATATTGTATGGAAGTCTCCAAGACCGAATTTCTGATCTGATTCAGTGGTTTAACCCATACTCAGTTTTTTCTCCGGCTCGGTGAACATACCCTTTGGCAATACTAGCAAAATTTCGAACGGGCCGCGGGGAGGCGTCGGGGCATAATTATTGATCCGATTTTTTTCGTATGTGTATGATATATTGTATGGAAGTCTCCAAGACCGAATTTCTGATCCGATTCAGTGGTTTGACCCATACTCAGTTTTTTCTCCGGCTCGGTGAACATACCTCTTTGGCAATACTGGCAAAATTTCGAACGGGCCGCGGGGGTGGCGTAAGGGCATAACTTTTGATCCGATTCTTTCGTATGTGTATAAAATTTTGTATGGAAGTTTCCAAGACTGAATTTCTGATCCGATCAGTGGTTCGACCCATATACATTTTTTTCTCCGGCTCGGTGAACATATCCCTTTGGCAGTACTGGCAAAATATCGAATGGGCCCCGGGTGGCGTTAGGGCATAATTATTGATCCGACTCTTTCTTATGTGTATAAAATATTGTACGGAAGTCTCCAAGACCAAATATCTGATCCGATTCAGTTGTTCGACCCATACTCAGTTTTTTCTCCGGCTCGGTGAACATACCCCTTTGGCAAAACTGGCAAAATTTCGAACGGGCCGCGGGGGTGGCGTCAGGGCATAACTATTGATCCGGTTATTTCGTATGTGTATAAAATATTGTATGGAAGTATCTACGACCGAATTTCGGATCCGATTCAGTGGTTCGATGCATACTCAGTTTTTTCTCCGGCTCGGTGAAAATACCCCTTTGGAATACTGGCAAAATTTCGAACGGGCCGCGGGGGTGGCGTCAGGGAATATTTATTGATATGATTCTTTCGTATGTGTATAAAATTTTGTATTGAAGTCTCCAAGATCGAATTTTTGATCCGATTCAGTGGTTCGATCCATACTCAGTTTTTTCTCCGGCTCGGTGAACATACCCCTTTGGCAATACTAGCAAAATTTCGAACAGGCCGCGGGGTGGCGTCAGGGCATATTTATTGATCCGACTCTTTCGTATGTGTATAATATATTGTTATAGAAGTCTTCTAGACCGAATTTCTGATCCGATTCCGTGGTTCGACGCATACTCAGCTTTTTCTCCGGCTCGGTGAACATACCCCTTTGGGAAAACTGGCAAAATTTCGAACTGGCCGCGGGGTGGCTTTAGGGCATAATTATTGATCCGATTCTTTCGTATATGTATAAAATATTTTTTGAAAGTCTCCAATGCCGAATTTCTTTTCCGATTCAGTGGTTCGACGCATACTCAGTTTTTTCTCCAGCTCGGTTAAAACTGAACATACCCCTTTGGCAATAATGGCAAAATTTCGAACGGGTCGCGAGGTAGTGTTAGGGCATAATTATTGATCTGATTCTTTCGTATATGTATAAATTATTGTATTGTAAATAAAATCCAATACCATGTTTTCTTACATTGTATCTAGTCTCATACAATCTTCAAATTTTGTGCTTGTATAGTGTACTTGTGTTACACACTTATACATTGAGATATTTATCAATTATCACTTGTTTCATGTTTTGGATCATCCATTAACAAATTAATAGTACATGTTTCTCATCTCTAGCACTTTCTCTAACTCATATCGTCACGTCTAAAAATTTCATTCTAACCATCCTTAAACCATGAAAATACGTGTTTTTTTTTATCCTAGCCATCACTCAAATTTTAAATAATATTTACCAAATTTAAGGCAAATCACTAATTAAAAAAGAAAATATAACTATCAGATTAATAAATAAAAATTACATAATTTGAAAGTTGAAACTTTGTATAAAAATAAATTTTATAAAGCTATTTTGAATAAATCAATTTAAATTATTTATTTTAAAAGTAATATGTTGTACATTGAGCTTGTCTGGCATTAAATCACACACTCTGCATTCCCTCTCCCGTATCAGTGAACCATTCGTGCAAATCACCATGCTTTCCCGCACCAATACTGGGACGGCGTTCCCTTGGCTGTGTCGCGATGCCATATAGGACATTCTCCTTCGGGCCGCATGCACTCCCACCACCCTAATGGAGTCTATATTCAAGTAGACCACACTACTCCATTTTCAAATAAAGTTAGCAAAAATGTACCAAATGGATTATGAAAATAGGTTCAATCTTTCTTTACTAGACCTCACTTGTAATTCCGAAAACAGGTCCAAAAATACATTCGAGACACACAATACTTGAACCATCTATCAACTAAAGACCCTTGAAGAAAAAGGAAATCACATTTGTCCTCCAACAATATAATATACCTTTTGTAGGATGAAAAAATGTTCAAAACTCGGTTCTAATTAACTAACCATGTTCATGCTAAACTAACTAAACCGAAAAATGATGGCTTGCATAGAGTTTTACTTTGCAATTTTCCTCCATTTATCCTTCAAGTCACTAGGGGTACGCGATGAATCAAACACATGATGACCAAATTCCAAAATTTTTCTCCAAGGAAGGTTTTTTTTTGGTTAATGCTGAATATTTTTGAACACCTTCCTGCAAATATGATTAGCAGAATTTAATGTTAATATTAGGTCTCTAAACGAAGGTTCGTGAACCGATCGACAGGAAGTTAGTTTATGTTCGTTTATTTAATAAACAAACGAACTTGACCATAAAATTCCTTTGATTAAAGGAACGAACATGAGCACGTGTCTCGTTCATTATTTATGTTCGTCAATGTTCCTTAACATCCGTTCAATTATATTTGTTTCTGTTTGCTCTTTTATATTTGTTTAAGTTCATTACAATATTCATTTAATTTTTTTTGGCCCATTGCAACTTTGTATAATTTTAATCACTTTTTAGGGTCGTAACATAGTTCTTCACATTCTTTTAATAAGTTTTTGCTCTGTTTGTTCATCTATATCTTGTTATGCCTGTTCGTTTACATTTATGAACCACTAATTTATACTCTTAACAAACAAACATAAACGGACACGAATATGTTTATTTTCATAACGAGCAAACAAGAACAAAAAAAATAACGTTCGCTTAATTGTTCGTGTTCGATCATTTGTTCAGTTAAAGTCAAATGAACGAACATGAACATGCTCCATTCGTGTTCTTTCTGTTCGTTTCCAAGCCAAGTTAATATATGAAAAGTAACTAGAACTTGAAGGAATTTTGAACCCCTTCCTGCAATATGGTTAGCCGCACTTAATGTTAATATTAGGCAAATAAATGAACTGAAAGTTCAGTGAACATTTCATGAACCGTTTGGCAGGAAGTTCGTTTATGTTCGGTAGGTTGAACGAACATGAACGCATATTTCGTTCATCATTTATATTTGTGAGAAGTCCTTCACGTCTAGTAATTTAAGTTCGCTCTTTTACGTTTGTTTGAGTTCATTCTTTTTCGTTGTTTAAGTTCGTTCGTTTACCATTTATTAATGTATTCATTTAAATATTTTGCCCTATTACAACTTATTATAGTTTTTAGTAAATTTTTAGGGCTGTGACATTGTTCTTCACATTACTTTCGATAAGTTTTTATTCGGTTATGTTCGTTCATCTATCGGTTATGTTTGTCCATTTACGTTTGTGAACTGCTCGTTTATACTCTTAACGAACGAACATAAATGAACACGAGCATGTTCGTTTTTATGAGCAAACAAGAACAAGAAAATCCTGTTTGCTTAATTGTTCGTGTTCGATTGTTAATTTGGCTAAAGTCAAACAAACAAACATGAACACGCTCCGTTCATGTTTGTTCGGTTCGTTTACAAGCCTAGTTAATATATGAAAAATAAGTAGAACCTAAAAAAGATTTTGAAACAGCAGACCTTAAGCATTTCTTCTTCTTGTTCACTCCAAAGAACCCGACCTCTTTTATTCCTGAAGATGAATCCGATTAGCATAAAAATAGTTAATCATACTACAATATATAATAAAGATTTTTAAATTATTATAAATCTCGGTAAACAAAAACAAAACCAACCTGTTGATCAATGATAACTGCTTAGATTCGTTTTTTGATCCACGTTCCACAACAGGATCTTCTTTTCTTCCGTCATTGTTCAATATCGCTAATGTATTTCGTTTATTTTGTGTAGTTTGATGCTTATCTGTGATCGACCAAACATCTGCACCTTTTGACTTTTCTGCTTGTTCAACATCTTTCGATTTGCATTCACCATTTGACTGTTGGTCAACTTTCATCCTTTTACTAGCACGATCTAAGTTCCGTTCATAAACGACCATCATGTTACAAGTATTTACATTATTAACCTCAACAGTTTTTTCAGGTATCAAAGTGACGTGAACTTCATCACGATTCTCTAAACTGACACCATCAGTTTCATCAACCAATTTATCTTCTAATGAAATGTTATTCTCCTTATTAGTTTTCTCAACTACCGGCTCATGATGGTTGTCATCTCTCGTTTCCGACTCTAAAAAAGTTGATAAAGCTTTCTTGGTCAACATAACCTTTGACTTCAATCGACTAGCTTCTGCTGTGCATTGTTTGTAAACACAATACGGACAGTGAAAGTTTCCAGCATTATCAAAATGAGGCTCGCAACCCATGCAGTTTTGATGAACGGAAATAGGGCATCCGTCATCGTTACAAACCAAAAGATTGCCACCGCCTTTGTCACATAATACGCATTGTTGGTTTTCTGTCCAATCCATAACTAATGCATCCTCTAGAAACTTTTTTCCCGATAAACAGATGTGTAAACTCGGTTATCAAAGCTGTAAACATTCATAAGAGTGTTTAGAAGAAAAATTAATACATTTGATAGAAACCGGAAAATCAAAGATTGATTTTATTGAAAAAGTAAGATAGTTGGCTCGATTCGAGATGGGGTAATCTCCAATACAAGAATCACTCGATAATCAAAATAAACAGTCGACGGTATACTTAAACATCATTTTGGCAGTTAATGCATCCTAAGATTCAGCTCCTAACAGTCAAGCTCCCACCAATTCAGCCCTAAACCTTTGCTCCTGATTGACTGCGTCAAGGTAACAAAACCGCGACCTGTTCGACCCAGACGGGTCGATCCGCTGATAAGCTTGAGTCGTATCAACAGTCCTAGTTCAGTTTCATGTTTCTTCTTTTATACGCAAAACCAAATCGTTGCCTTTCTGTGATTCTGTCTAAGCAGTTAATGCAGAAAAATATTGGATATCGGTCAAGGACCGATAATTGAGATATCCGTTATCACGGTGGGGTATCAGCAATTTAACACTAATAATTCAGTACACTTTCCTTCCATTAGCAAATTAACCTTTTGCGTTTTGCAACTTGCAAAACACTAAAAATCAGTAGCAAGTACGAACTGATTAAGACTTAAAATACTAACATTGAACACTAAAAATTAATAATTAAAACTTAAAACACTGATATTGGGAATATATCGATGACATATCGGTCAAATATCAGTCCAATATCGGTCGATATCACCGATATTAACATATTAACGGTTCCGATGTTCTGACCGATATTTTACCAAGGAACTATAACCGATATATCACCGAGATACCGGCAATATCGACTGCATAGCTTTATGTATGCTACTTTGAATCCAGTCCAGTGTCGTAAAAATCGCAATTAGGAGCCAGTTATTGGTCAAAATTGGACAAATTTCGGTCAAAGTCAAAGATTGGCCAAAATCAAACCAATTTCGGTCAAAATGCTTTAGAAGTATATCAAAAATTATATTTTTTTTTTGAAAACTTACATATAAAATTTCAATCCTATCGCTAGTGAATAATACCCGACCACCCAACTAACGCCTAGCGAGATCTACAACTCTAAATCAGTCATCAATCAAATACCTAAAATTCAAACAATGTATAAACCATGAAACACATTGGCGTAAACTCGAAACCATTTGAAAGTCGAATCAAGTCCAATTTAAAAACCAAATGCATATAATAATAATAATAATAATAATAATAATAATAATAATAATAATAATAATCACACACCAAAGATTCCAATTATCAATTTCATTCCATCATCGTGAACACAGTAAGCCCTAAACCTAATTTCACCAAACGCAAATATAAAACCGAAATCAAACAGTAAAAATATTAAACTGTGAGATTATAAGTTCATTATTAACAGAATACATTCAGACTATTAAGTTTATAGTTAACCGAACGTATAACAAAACAATATTAAATCAATGTCGAAATAAACAAGCGCGTTTAATCATTTATCATAATAATAATAAAATGAATTGATAATAATGCATTAATTAAGGGTTATAACATACCACAAATCTGCTGACGATTATTATTATTATTATTATTATTATCTTATTCTTGAGCTTCGAAGAATCGGTGGATATTTTTGTGGGTTTTTTTGGCCGTTTGAAATTTGAACTGCTTTTTCTGGGGTTGTTTTGGGTTTTATAAATTTTCTAGAAATTACTAAAATAGAATAAGTTGACTATAAAATTTCCAAAATAGATATGTTGATGAATTGATAAATTACCAAAATAGACATAAAAAACAAACTAGGATGTGTATGGGTCGGTTTGTGTTAAAATCGAACCAAAAGATGAAATGGGTCGGTTTTTAAGCTTTTGTAAACTGTTTGGTTCGGTTTAGTTATTGGGTTATAAAATCGATGCCAAGAAAGGAAACGCTCGTGTCTTTATGCTAGACACCCAGAAGGCAGCAGATATACCGGACGTGATCACCGGTACGTTTCCTATTAATAATGTTTATGCTAGAGTACTATTTGACTCGGGTGCAAACCAAAGCTTTATAGATTATAAATTTTGTAGTCTATTAAATGAGCCCTTAGTTAAATTAGATAAACATTATAAAGTCGAGACTGCTGATGGTAATATAAGTAGAATAACCGAGGCTTTAGATAATACCACAATTTCTTTAGCCAATCACGTCATACCTGTACGATTGTTACCCATGACATTGGCAGGTTTTGATGTAGTTTTAGGTATGGACTGGTTATCATTTAATCAAGCCCATATCCTATGTAACGATAGAGCCATCGACATTCGAACACCCAATAACAAAACCATTCGTATAACTGGAGACAAAGAGGGAGGAAAGTTAGGAATCATTTCCAATATCAAAGCAAGTCATTGCATAGGTAAAGAATGCCTCGCATTCATAGCCTATGTAACCAAAGAACCCGAACCAAAGAAGATGGAGGAAGTGTCAATCGTGTCCGAATTTCAAGATGTATTTCTTAATGAGTTACCAGGAGCCCCGCCTGATCGAGAAGTAGAATTTAAGATCGACCTCGTGCCAGGAACTCACCAATTGCCAAATCACCTTATCGTCTAGCACCAACAGAAATGAAAGAACTAAATAAACAATTAGATGAATTGTTAGAGAAAGGATTTATACGACCAAGTTCTTCACCGTGGGGAGCCCCAATATTGTTTGTAAAGAAGAAGGACGGATCGATGAGGATGTGCATAGATTACCGAGAACTGAACAAGGTCACGATCAAGAACAAGTATCCATTACCAAGAATTGATGACTTGTTCGATCAGCTTCAAGGAGCAAGTTGTTTTTCCAAGATTGTCCTAAGATCGGGTTATCATCAATTGAAGGTACAAGAAGAAGATATACCAAAGACAGCCTTTAGAACCCGATATGGACATTATGAGTTCACTGTGATGCCTTTCGGACTCACTAATGCCCCAACAGCTTTTATGGACATGATGAATCGGATTTGTAAGCCCTATTTGGACAAGTTTGTTATTGTTTTCATCCATGACATCCTTGTTTATTCGAAATCCAAAGATGATCATCAAGTTCATCTTAAGATCATACTTGAAACCCTAAGGAACGAGAAATTATACGCCAAATTCTCGAAATGTGAATTTTGGTTATCCGAAGTACAATTTCTTGGTCATGTTATAAACGAGAAGGGTATTCAAGTAGACCCAGCAAAGATTGAGGCTATAACTAAATGGGAGAAACCCAAGACACCGACTCAAGTCCGAAGTTTTCTAGGCTTAGCCGGATACTATAGAATGTTCATTCAAGACTTCTCCCGAATAGCAGTCACATTAACTTCACTTACAAGAAAAGCAATTAAGTTTGAATGGGGACCGAAGCAAGAGGAAGCATTCGAAACACTAAAACAAAAGTTAACTAATGCACCGATTCTGGCTTTGCCAGAAGGGCTAGAAAACTTTATCATTTACTGTGATGCTTCGCACACGGGAATAGGAAGTGTTTTGATGCAAGGAAAGAAAGTGATTGCTTATGCTTCGAGACAATTGAAAGCTCATGAAAAGAATTACACCACGCATGATCTTGAATTAGGCGCTATAATTTTTGCGTTGAAGTTATGGCGACATTACTTGTATGGTGTAAGATTCACGGTATATACTAATCACAAAAGTTTGAAGCATATATTCGATCAGAAGGAATTGAATATGAGACAAAGGTGTTGGATGGAAACACTTAATGATTATGACTGTGAGATCGTATATCATGAAGGAAAAGCCAACGTGGTAGCTGACGCCTTAAGTAGAAAAGAACATGAGAAGCCAAAGAGAGTATGAGCTCTTAGACTAGAACTTAAAGTTGATTTAGCTAGCCAAATCAAAGAAGCTCAGAAGTTGGCACTAGAGGAAGGAAATGTTAAAGCCGAAAAAGAGAACGGCACAATTGATCAATTGATTAAAGGAAATGACAAAATCCTTAGACTTGGTACTAGGATTTGGGTACCAATGGTTGGAAGTCTAAGAGATAAGATTTTAGAAGAAACACACAAGTCAAAGTACATGATGCATCCGGGAAGCGACAAGATGTATCATAATCTAAAAGATGATTATTGGTGGATCGGGATGAAAAAAGACATTGCTTTGTATGTAGCTAAATGCTTGATGTGTTCAAAAGTGAAAGCTGAACATCAAAAGCCATTAGGATTACTACAACAATCCGAAATCCCGATATGGAAATGGGATATGATAACTATGGATTTCATCATGAAGTTACCTAAGACTTCTCGTCAAAATGATGCGATCTGGGTTATTGTCGATATACTTACTAAGTCTGCTCATTTCATTCCAATTCAAGAAACGTTTAGTATGGATAAGTTAGCACATCTATATGTCGAAAACATAGTATCCTTACATGGTGTGCCGCTATCCATCATATCCGATAGAGATAGTCGTTTCACTTCAAATTTTTGGTCTAGTTTTCAAAAGGCTATGGGGACTCGATTAAACCTAAGTACTGCTTATCATCCCCAAACTGATGGCCAATGTGAACGAACAATTCAAACCTTGGAAGATATGCTTCGTGCCTGTGTTATCGACTTAGGAGGAAGTTGGGACACTCATCTTGCGCTAATGGAATTCTCGTACAACAACAGCTATCATACGAGTATCCAAGCAGCACCATTTGAAGCATTGTATGAGCGTAAGTGTAGAACACCTGTATGTTGGTCAGAAACAGGTGATAGTCAGTTGTCAGGACCTGAAATTGTTCAAAGAACCACTGATCAAGTTATACAAATCCGAGAACGATTAAAGGCAGCAAGAGATAGGCAAAAGAGTTATGCGGACATTCGACGCAAGCCATTAGAGTTTAAAGAAGGCGATAGAGTTCTATTGAAAGTGTCGCCTTGGAAAGGTGTAGTAAGATTTGGAAAGAAAGGGAAACTGAGTCCACGATTCGTTGGACCATTCAAAATACTCGAAAGAATTGGACCCTTTGCTTATCGGCTAGAGTTACCCGACGAAATGAAAGGTATTCATGACGTGTTTCACGTATCTGATCTACGTAAGTGCGCGCTTAGCCGACAAAACCCTTGCTATGCCATTGAAAGATGTTAAGATCAACGAAAAGCTTAAGTTTGTGGAACAACCTATTCTAATATAACGTAGCATGATCAAGTTTCTCAAATACAAATGACTCAATCTCGTGAAAGTCAAATGGGATTCAAGACGAGGACCCGAGTATACGTGGGAACTCGAGTCAGAAATGAAGAAAAAGTATCCCATTCTATTCCAATAAATCTCGAGGACGAGATTATTCAAAAGGTGGGGAGGATGTAACACCACGTCCCGAACCCTCTCAATTTTGGTCTAAATATACTAACTTAGAAAGTACCGGGACCAGAATTGTAAATTCTGAAAATCTTCTCCCGTCGCGGTACGCGACGGGATAACAATTAAACCCATCGCGTAGCGCGATGGGGTTGGTGAGTCACCGGACACGTGTTAACACCGTGTCGACATGTGGCGCAATATGACAGGCCATGTGTCACTACCGCATAAGGCGGTGTAAAAAGGCGGCGTCACGATACGCGACGGGCCACAAAGGACCCATCGCGTACCGCGATGGGGGACAATTTCGCCTATAAAAGGGGAGGAGACAGGTTTGAACTCCATTCATCCCATTTTCACCTCCACTTTCACACACATATAACCTCGTAAGGCGTGCCCCGTTGCCGTAGCAAGCCGACGTGTTGTTTTCTCGTAATACGTGCAAGAAACGAAGTTGGAATTAAGCTAGCAATCACATAAACGAGTAGATCAAGTCCTGCCTTATTGTGTTATCAATCTAAGCATCCGAATTAAGGTAGGAGTTATGTTTAAGTTATTTGAATTATAGCTTAGACTATCAATCGAGGCTATGGCCTTTAACCTTGATCGTATTTTACAAACATTCATTCACAATCATGTTTTCGTAAAACGTTACTTCAAGATGAAGTAATGTTAAACAAAAGAAATATTTTGACGGGCATGTAGTAACTGGAAGGGGGATATCATTAGTAGTAAGTTTATTGCCTAAGGAAAAGTAATTCGCATAAATCCCAATCAACCGAGGGACCCGTTTACTTACATGGAGAAACTTACCAACGTGATAGAACCTATTAGGCCAAAGCATGCTATATCAAACGTC
Organism: Bidens hawaiensis; assembly: GCF_021521415.1. Taxonomy (NCBI): domain Eukaryota; kingdom Viridiplantae; phylum Streptophyta; class Magnoliopsida; order Asterales; family Asteraceae; genus Bidens; species Bidens hawaiensis. The sequence continues at coordinate 17,261 of NW_027494746.1, forward strand.
ATATAAAACTAAGTGTTTTCATTCACAATCAAAGATAAACGATTTCAAGGTTAAGCTTACAATCATAGCTTAACATCATTCAAAACATTCATACGAACCTATTTATGTATAGGTTAATATCATTCACAGTCGATCAATCAATCAGTCAAGGTTTACAACACCGACGGTACAGGTGAATACGTTAACCTTTTCAATCAGTCAAAACATATTTATACTCGATAAGATGAACAGGTGTTTGTCTTAACGAGTCAATCAAATGTCTACATGAGATAATGAAATCTCTAAAACATTATAATACAAAGCAGAGAATAATATCAACTCAGACCGAATACGCATGTGTCTGGATCCAAACATAACTGTTAAAGCTCAATCAATCAATCAAAGGCAATGAAGCCGCGAGCTTAAACGGTCATGACCAGTTCTCAGTTTAGGGCCGTTTGGCTCGGGGAATACCGTTGTGTGTGTAGGGCAGTGGTACATATACCGGAAGTAGAAATGCTTCCGCTGAGATTGTCAAGAAACCTACATTTGTATTATATTGTCATTCAAAATGTTTTATTGAGTCATACGTGTTCACCAGCATATAGCTGACGTATTTTTCCAAACCCATTGCAGGTAATTAAGCATAAGTAGCAATAGCAAGGATTGGAGTCTTACGAAGATAGTATCGCGTACAAGATGGCTCCGTTTTGATAAACTAAATCCTTGTAATATGAAACTTATCTTTTGTAACCTAATACTCGGGTGTTTAATTCCCGAGTAATTTTTAATGTAAATTAATATTATATTCAAACCTAAAGTCTTCCGCTAAAATCAACCCAATAATCTGATATATTTACAAAACAGTTACCAACTTATGGTCACACGCCTAGGCCCTAAGTCGAGGTGTGACAATTTGTCAATTCATATTCTTATTTCTTTTCTTTGTTATGTTTGTATTTCTTTTCTTTTATCGAGGTATCGAGTATAACCTCGACTTAAGGCTTAAGCCTTTAATATAATATTATATTCATTGATTGTTACGCCTAACCTCAGTTGGCGTTTCGGAAACCCTAAGAACTTTGAGCAGCACTTCGACGCCACTTCACTTTCTCGATCAAACTTTGGCACTTCAACGATAGCACCAATCTTCAACGATCGATGGCACGCCTTTCGAGAACAAACACTTTTCTTGGTCGAATGTGGGTGGATGGTGGCACGCACTTTGAGGAAACGTCGACACGGAAATCGAGGATCGGGACACGTTTTTCGAGGGATTTCGGCACGTTTATCGAGGTGATCGAATATATGATTTTCGGGATTTAGAGAGAGGCTAGAGAGAGATAGATGTGTGTGATTTGGGTGTGAGTTATGAAGACCCCAGCCTGCTATTTATAGGCAAAAATCCGGATCCCATCGCGGTACGCGACCGCCTTCAGGGCACCCGTCGCGTACCGCGACGTAGCCCTGGTGACGCAAACAGTAGGTCTGCCACGTGTCGCCACGTGGCAGACGGTGTGCCACGTGTTGACACGTAGCGGATGATGTGCCACGTGTTGGGGCACGTGGCGACCGGTGTGCCACGTGTGGACACGTGGTGAAAAGGTGTCTGGCCACGTCATCGCAGTACGCGATGACGTAGGCTCAACAATGATCGCGTATCGCTGTTGACCTCTTCCAGAAACTTTGACCAAGCCCCATCGCGATACGCGATGGGCCTGTCTTTTGCCCCGTCGCGTAGCGCGATAGGACAATAATCCAAAATTTTCATTTTAAACCCTCAACTTTGGAATTTGGCATATTTAGTCCCTATACTTTGGAAAGTTTACATTTTGAACTCGAAATTTTCACGATGTTACATAAGGTTGTAAGATTCATCTATTTTTCTTTGTTACCGGACTAGTTGGACCGGAGTCGAGTACACCATGGGTTCGGTAAAGTTACCCGGTTTACTCTTGAATAACATCGCATGTCTTATAATAAAGTTGGTATATGATACCACCAAACATGGAACAACAGTATTATCATAGTTATTAATTGTTCTAGGTATACACGTGTAACATCAGCAAATTTTACAAAAATGAAAAAAACATATAAATAAATACAGTAGTTTCACTTTCACAAGCATAACCATAATATATTGAAAAAGGTTTAGCTACAAAACCCAAATATCAAAAACCGCAACCCTGAGTTCAATGTATTTGAATTGGGTATTGAAGAGGTAGGTCCCAGCAGAGCCCAGTTGGACCCACAAGACTCACCTTAAACAGGGACGTCTGCGCAGAGACCAACTGGATCCGCAGGACCAACCATGCTCAGAGACGTGACGTCCTTACGCGCAGTACGCAAGCTGGTCCCGCAGGAAAAGCCTCCCAATTGTGAAGGACTCCGCCTGTCCCCGCAGCCTCGGATACAAGCCATTAGGGAAGGCCACCCGCGCAGCATGGCTACACGCACAAGGCACTTAGCTCTCGATCATTCAGTGTCACCTGAAGGAATGAGCAAAGCCGGGAGCAATCCCGCACAGAGGCGGGAGGGGGAATACTCCCGCCCAAATAAGCCAGTCTGTATACTGAAGGATCTTTTACTGTACCTGACGAGGTATGGGCGAAAGATCTGATCAGAGATACGACAGCTCACTGATACAGTATGGCGAGCAGCATGCTCCTGTACTGTATCACTATTAGCCGCTGCCTACTCACCAACTACTGTCATACCACGTGCGTAGCCGGCAGTTGGTGGAAAGGGAATAGTATACAGCAGGCCTGGTCACTATCAGCCGCTGCCTACCCACCAACTACCAGCAGGGCACGTGCGTAGGCTACTGTTGATGAACAGGAACACTGTTGCAGCCGGCCATACCTCCTTGGAAACCTACCTTCGGCTATAAATACCCCAAATGGTATGATCATCTTAACACATTACATTATCTTATATCATCATAATATACCTGATATCTGCTCTAGCAATCTCTTAATATACTTTTATATTTAAAGAGCAATCTAGTCTGATTCTCACGCCGGAGGGTGGTCACAAGGAGGAACCCCCCCTTCTCAGTGACGAGCTCACGGTGTCTGTTTTGCAGGTTATCAGAAGAACCATCTTCCAAGGGTCAAACCCCTCGTGGGAAACATCTATTTAACCCCCAGATTATCCGTAATCTGCCCGGGGTCGATTAGTGTTTCTTCATTGGCGCCATCCGTGCATAAAGCTAGAACTACAATTTTCTCCAGTTTTTTCAAACTTCTACAAAGATGGTTAGAGAAATTCCGGTAACCACAACCCCAGCTACTGGGAGGAATACCGGCAGCACAGTTTTTACAAACACTACCCCGGCTACCGAAGCCGGGGCAAGTGAAGTAAATTTTACGAACACTACCCCACTTACCAAAGCTGGGGCAAGTGCAGTAAATGATCACCTACTGGGATCCACCGATATCCAGTTTGAGAAACGAAGACTCCCCCGCCAGACTCTCGATGAAGTTAAGGCATGGGCGGAGGCACGACAAAAGGAATTCCAGGCTGAATTGGACGAACGCCTGCGTTCCGTCCAACAGGCCGACGAATTCGAATACTTTGACTCGGAGGAATCCGACTCCGACGCGAACCCTCGCCATAGGGCAAAAGGGAAGCGTAAGGAAACGGAAACCCACCCGAAGAGTCATTTTGGACAAGCCTTCAAACCAAAAAGCACAGATGGAAGTCCACGAGACTTCTCCAAAACGTTCAGACCAAACGTTGCAAATGCGGGAACGTCCAAATTTGCAAGGGACATTGCGGAAGCAATTGCCCCAAAAAGTGCCAAACAGATGCCTAACATAGGCACATATGACGGTATATCTGATCCAGACGATCATTTAAACAGGTTCATAGCGGGGGCAACCGTCAGCAATTGGACGGAACCCACGTGGTGTTACATGTTCCAAATGACGCTGGTGGGGGCTGCTAGAGCTTGGTTTGATCGCCTACCGGTCAACCACATCTACGACTGGGCAGACTTCCAGCAGAAGTTTAGCCAAAACTTCAGCCAGCAAAGAAAGTATACCGAGGAGCAGTGGACAATCCTCAAATGCATACGAGAGGAAGATGAATCTCTGCCAAACTTCATCACTCGCTTCAACTCAAAGAAGCTAAGTTTGGGCAATATCAGCGAAGATCTTGTTCGCGCTGCCTTCATCCAGGGCGCACATGACCCAGAGCTCATCCGCACCCTAACGGGTAAAGATGGCATGCCATCCACATGGGATGGCATCATGACAGCAGCAAAACGCTATGCGGAAACGGAGAAGCAACTGGGTAAAGATCTCCCGCAGAGCACAAACCTCTACACCCAGAAGACGAGAGAAGACAACGTCCTCACCGCCCGACTAAATAAAAAGCGAAAGCTAGGCATCTGGTAGTCAAGGGTAAACTTTGACACCTCATCCGGCTTGCAACATCGGTTGGGCGGAAGGGATAATGTACAGTCGCACCGGAACTCCAGATGGACGCCACTCACCAAAAGCGTCGCTGAGATATTCGCCACTGAAGAGCTCCCGTGGCCAAAGCCTCCAATAATCCGACATCGTCACGATGCTGATCGGAGCAAGTACTGTGACTTTCACAGGACAAAAGGCCACAACACTGAAGAATGCATAGACGTAAAGGACATGGTCGAAGCATTTGTCAGAGATGGGACGCTCGCGCACCTCGTGGCGCAATAAAGGCTGAGCAGGCGGGTGCGTGTAGAACCCTAGTTGAAAAAAAAAAAAAAAAAAAAAAATGAATAAAAATTCCAGCTTCAATATCGAGACTACATGCTGCGTAAAGAACGAGATCCCGAACAAGGTGCGTATCGGCTCGATGGCGCTCCCATCCCAACATGGAAGGGAGCTCATTTACATAGTTTGCATGTAAATCAATTCCAATTTGTAAAGGCTAAGAGCCACTTCTAATGGAAATGATTCTCTCTAGAACATCGAAGCTGATGATTTTACATTTATACTTTTCGGAACATTGGTAATGGCATTCACATTATGTGAAAACGTTGCGTGGGAAGGCGGTTCTACCCGCACAAACCCAATAATGTGAAAAAAAAACCTTCACGCAGGTCAGTTGAAGGAGAGGTTCAGCACCCAAAATGAAAGTGCAGGTCTATCCGCACGAATCATAATGGGGAAACTGAACAATAACCTATCAACAACCGCGCGTCGAACGGTTAAACTATGCAACACTGGTGACGACATTCACATTACATGAAGTCGTTGCGTGGGAAGGCGGTCCTACCCGCACGAACAAAAAACGTGACAAACCTTCACGCAGGTCAGTCATTGGTAAATATTGGCTATCCCACTAAATGAAAGTGCCGGTCTTAACCGCACAAATTGTGAAAGGAAACCAAACCTATTGACATCCGTGCGTTGAACGGTTAATCTGAACTTAAAGGATGAGAAAAACCTACACGCAGGTAAAATATAGGTTTAAAGTTTAGCCATCCTACTAAGTGCAAGTGACGGTCCTATCCGCACAATCACGAAAGAGGAAGCGAAACTTTAATCCATTATCAACCACGTTCAAAGGTTAACTTATCCTCAAAAGATGAGGAAAACCTAAACGCAGGTCAGATATAGGTTTAAAGTTAAGCCATCCTACTAAGTGCAAGTGACGGTCCTATCCGCACAATCACGAAAGAGGAAGCGAAACTTTAATCCATTATCAACCACGTTCAAAGGTTAACTTATCCTAATGCCTTAGAAATTTCGAAGAAAGATAAGGAAAACCTACACGCAGGCCAGATGAAGGTTAAAGTTTAGCCATCCTACCAAGTGCAAGTGACGGTTCTACCCGCACAATCACGAAGGAGGAAGCGAAACTTTAACCCATTATCAACCACGTTCAAAGGTTAACTTATTCTAAACACTTGGAAAATTGCTAATTTAAACTAAGTATGCAAGTCATAAGTTTATAAAGCAAGGAACCCAAAGAAGGAAATAGCAATCTTAGCAAAAAGATTCATATCTCAATAATATATTACAAGAATGGCCGGGTAACTACCCGCCTAAAAGAATAAAACTATACAAGTCTATCTTAGCAATGGGAAGGGATCTTCAGGATCAAGCTTCAGGGCCGCCTCCACTTGGACCCGCTCCGTCAGAAGAACGGGGTGGTTCGAGGAACGCTTTGAGGACAGCTAACCCATCATCAGCAGCAGCTACTTCGTCCACCTTCTCCATCACTGGATGCGGGAAGGCGGCATACTGGTTCACTGCTTGGTCATAAATAGTTTCGGTATCCACATTATACAAAGGGAAGTTGGAAGGCGGGACGCCTTTCTCAGCAAACCCTAGACCAAGCAGGAAGCCGGTCCGTTCCCCATCCTCATGAGAAGCGTTGAGGGCTGCGCTCATAGCATCATCGTAAGAGGTCTCTGAAAAGACCCGACGCACAACCTACAAAGAAAATACAAGTATTAGAACCTTCTCTTACAAAGAAAAGCGTGAAGACAAAGCTAAACATACCTGAGGCAACGCTTCTCGAAGAAGCCATTGGAGGGCAGCTTGAGCTTCGTTACGGGCGCGTTCGGCTTCGCTCTTGTTGAGGTTGGCAAGTAGCACTTCCTTTGCGGCAGCCTCTTCGACACCCTTAAGCTTCCGCTCGGTGTGGTCAAGCACCCCCCTCTGGTCCAAGATTTCCTGGAGTTTCTTGGCATCTTCCATGGCCAAGGCATCATGAGCGCGTTGGAGAGCCTCTAATTTGGCCTTGAGCTCCTCATTCTCCACACGCAAAGGCTCAGCAACGGCTTCAGCCTTGGCAGCCCTCTCGGTTGTGTTTCGCGCAGTCTCCCTGGCCAGCCGAAGCTGTTCATTCACAGCTTGGGCAGCCTTGGAGCGGGCCTCGAGTCGCGCCTGAACTTCAACCTCGAGGGCCTTGAAGGCCTTCTCCTTGTCGGCGGCAGCTGCCGCCAGCTGTTGGTTCTCCTCCCGAAGAGCCCGCGTTTCAGATACTTCCTTTGCGCGAGCTGCTTTTAACTTGTCATTTTCACGACAAAGCAGCTCGACGCGTGGCTGCATCCGGGCCAGGAGAACCCGAAGCTCATTGGTTAGCCTGCCCTCCTGGTAGCTAACCATGGCTTCCCCCAACGCACCATGAGGAGCAGCGTGGCGAGCCCAGTCCACGCACTCCACAGGGGTACGAAGGGTTGTTCCTCGGCGAATGTTCCATCGTGGAACATACACTTCATTGGAATCCGACACTGCAAATGAAACAAAGGCAGTAAGGAAAAGATGATAAAAAACATAAGGGAAAAAGAAAGGAACCCTACGCACCTGTAGGGTCAATGACAGGCCGATAGCCGCCAAACCCATCACCTGAACCTAAAGGAAATCCATCCAAAAGGTCAGGCAGATGGGAAGGTAACAAAGATCGGCGAAAAGCCCCGCGCGTACCTGAAGGTCCAGCCGTCGAGGCCGATGGCGGAGGCGGCATGGTTTCCGCCGCAGTCGATGGCGGAGGCATGGTATCCGTCGCGGACGCCGCCGAAGAGTCAGCAGCGACAGTAACCGCCGGCTCGGTGAACGATGCTGTAAAAATTGCACTCACCGCCGGCGGTGACGTCCTCTCGGCTGGAACAGTCGGCTCAGAATGAGCAACTGAACCAGCGGAAGCAGGCGCAGGCGCCTGGGTCGACGCCTCAGGTAGGCTGACCAAGCCTACCGTCATTGGCGGAGAGGTTGTACTCGGCCCCTCACCCTGGAATGCGCCAACATCCACACCTGCGTAAAGAAGAAAAGTGTTAAAAAGACGAAGATTAAACTATGAAGATAAAAGCTAAGGGAGTTGTACTTACAGGGTTTCTTCCGCTTGAACGTACGGACGGGCGGGGACGAACCCGATGGAGCCGGTCTCTTGATGCCGGTCACCGTGGTTGTCATTGGTTCTCCAGAGGTAACAGTCGTAGCCTCCGGAACAGTGGTCTTCTCACCACCGGGCTTCCCCCCCGCCTCTTCACTATCTGACTCAGTGTCAGATAGGAGCACTGGATCGGCTGTGGAGGCCGCCTTCTCCTTCCCTTTCCCGCCGGCAGCCCGCTTCTTCCGCACTAACGAAGGACCATCTGCGGATTCCTCAGAAGAAGACAGGGTGTAAGGAATTCCAGCAGCGGGTACAGCACTGAGGGGTGGAGGGGAGAATAACGCCTTACCTGGCCGCCGGTGGCACAGGATCTCGTGGCCCAGCGGATAAACCTCCACAAACCGATCCGCTGTTTGCTCCAGGATGGGCAACTCGTTCTCATCAAGAGCACGAGTACCCATCCGCACAGGATCGTCAGCTTCCCGCGGGTACAGGAGCGACTCCAAATTGTTCCCCTCTAAAAGAAAAGAAACAGTTAGAAGACAAACTCGTATCAAAAAGAAAGACAAGACATACCATAGGGAATAGAGTTCAAACCATATTCGAGAAGGATGGGAACCTGAGACGCATCCTTCCACACCCGGCTCATCCCTAACATGACCATCCCGGACTCCGCAAACCGGTAAACCGGAGATTGGACCCGGGATATCTTCGAAAACCATTCCGCCTCCTGGTAGTTGGGGGCGTGAAGGCTCGGTATCGCTTGGCCATTTTTAAACTTCATGGCAAGGGGGATGGCGCGGGCAGAAATGTAGAAGAATTCATGCTTCCACGCGCGAAGACTGCGCTCGGTGTCGCAAATCTTCAGACCCTTAATACGGGTCGTCAGGGTGTACCACCCCTGGATGCACCTCCAGGTATAGAAGGTCATCAGGCGGTCCACATGGGGCTCGATGCCCAAAATCCGGCACACCCACTCAAAATGGCGAATCTTGGCGATCGCCATGGGGTGCAGCTCGGTCAAATGAACACCGTGCCTCTCAAGGACACGGTAAACAAATTTTGTCAATGGGAATCTAAGATTCCCATAGACAAAAAAAGCAGCATAAACCCCGATCTTGCCTCTGGGGGCATCGTACACGGTCTGGTGGGATTCAGGAAACTCAGGCTCGAGATGATCGAGCATGAACTTCCTGACAACATACCGGTACTGATCGCCGGGCAGAGCACACTGGCACTCGCCAGCAGTACCCCTGTCGTCAGCTATAGCTTCAGCATCACGAGAAGACATCTTGCAGAGGAAGAAGAGAACGATTTCGAGAGAATGCTCGATTGAATAAAGGAGTATTCGCCGGAAATCGCCTTAAAGATGAAGAGAAGAGTGAAAAGTGTGGATTACAAAAAACCCTCTTCCCCTTTATATAGTAATCGCAATTAATGCGGTGAATTTAATGCGGAGGAGAGAGAAATCGAATGTGCAAAGAAACTATGACACGTGGCAAAAAGCAAGCTGGCGACAGCTGTTGACAGAACGCGTGCCAGTAATTTCGCGGCCACGCGCCCGAAAAATCGCGCCGACGCGCCTGAAAAAGCGACTGGAATGACCATGTTCTGTCACGTCACCATAACTTCCTGCACGTCCTGACACAGTCAGAAGAAACCGTCGCACGACGTTTCAGTGGTTTGGACTGTTCTTATCCTTTCACCAACTCTTCGAATTTCAAAATTCAAAATTCGAAAATATTAAAAAGTAAGCGGGAAAATACCCCTTGCCCCTCGGCAAGCAAGTAACCGTAAGACGGATGCGGGTACAGTGTAAAGGCAAAACCCTTCACATACCTAGCACCCGCAGGGAATTGAAGTCAAGAACCTTGGCAAGCAAGTAACCGTAAGACGGATGCGGGTACAGTGTAAAGGCAAAACCCTTCACATACCTAGCACCCGCAGGGAATTGAAGCCAAGTAAACCTTGGCGAACAAGTAACCATAAGACGGATGCGGGTACAGTGTAAAGGCAAAACCCTTCACATACCTAGCACCCGCAGGGAATTGAAGCCAAATATTCCTCGGCTACCAAGTAACTATAAGACAGGTGCGGGTACAGTGTAAAGGCAAAACCCTTCACATACCTAGCACCCGCAGGGAATTGACGCCAGAAATACCTTGGAAGTAAAGTAACCGTAAGACGAGCGCTGGTACAGTGTTAAGGCAAAACCCTTCACATACCTAGCGCTCCGCTGGGAATTGAAACCAGGAAGGATCTTCTGGGCAATGCTTGCGGAAACGGAAATAACATCCCCGCATAGCAGCAACGTCGAGAACTACGTTGTTTGAAACACCAGAATGGAATTAGTGGTTTTAACATAATTGATCACTATGTTCAAAACTACCAAAACCTAATGGAAAATCCATACAACTGGGACTCAATGCTCCTGACTTGCGAGGAGGTTACAGACCTACCCGCATCATACCCAAAGACAAAGCAGGAAACTCGGGCATTTCTGCAAGTGACAAGGACTTCCGCGGAAAGAATCCCCATGGAAAACCTTACAAAACCCTTTTCAAAACCCTTTGCTTAAGTCCAAAAGTTCACCTCACTTTATTAAACACGCATGAGAAGAACATTGGACTGGGGGGACTTGAAGAGGTAGGTCCCAGCAGAGCCCAGTTGGACCCACAAGACTCACCTTAAACAGGGATGTCTGCGCAGAGACCAACTGGATCCGCAGGACCAACCATGCTCAGAGACGTGACGTCCTTACGCGCAGTACGCAAGCTGGTCCCGCAGGAAAAGCCTCCCAATGGTGAAGGACTCCGCCTGTCCCCGCAGCCTCGGATACAAGCCATTAGGGAAGGCCACCCGCGCAGTATGGCTACACGCACAAGGCACTTAGCTCTCGATCATTCAGTGTCACCTGAAGGAATGAGCAAAGCCGGGAGCAATCCCGCACAGAGGCGGGAGGGGGAATACTCCCGCCCAAATAAGCCAGTCTGTATACTGAAGGATCTTTTACTGTACCTGACGAGGTATGGGCGAAAGATCTGATCAGAGATACGACAGCTCACTGATACAGTATGGCGAGCAGCATGCTCCTGTACTGTATCACTATTAGCCGCTGCCTACTCACCAACTACTGTCATACCACGTGCGTAGCCGGCAGTTGGTGGAAAGGGAATAGTATACAGCAGGCCTGGTCACTATCAGCCGCTGCCTACCCACCAACTACCAGCAGGGCACGTGCGTAGGCTACTGTTGATGAACAGGAACACTGTTGCAGCCGGCCATACCTCCTTGGAAACCTACCTTCGGCTATAAATACCCCAAATGGTATGATCATCTTAACACATTACATTATCTTATATCATCATAATATACCTGATATCTGCTCTAGCAATCTCTTAATATACTTTTATATTTAAAGAGCAATCTAGTCTGATTCTCACGCCGGAGGGTGGTCACAAGGAGGAACCCCCCCTTCTCAGTGACGAGCTCACGGTGTCTGTTTTGCAGGTTATCAGAAGAACCATCTTCCAAGGGTCTAACCCCTCGTGGGAAACATCTATTTAACCCCCAGATTATCCGTAATCTGCCCGGGGTCGATTAGTGTTTCTTCAGGTATTAAGGTTAAACAGAGGGAAAAACAATCCACCACCACTTGTACATATGTTTGATTTGATCAAGACAGAAGTAAGATCAATCTCTCATGGAGGATAAGAGCCTGCTTCATAACTAATAGCATCACGTACTAATTCCACGATACCAACGGGTCAGTCCGAATATGCGGTAAGAGCTCATTTAATTATTTCCAATTTATAGTGATATTTTATTCACTAATTCATAACTCTTATCAATACTAATAGTTCTCAACTATTTGCATAATCACGAATTAGTTAAGCAATCAGGAGATCGAAGTCATATAAAATACCTTATCAAAATCGAGCAATCATGAATGGCTAGATGGGGATTCGAATTGTTTATTGAAGATCCACTCTGATGATTTCACATCAAAATTGACCCGTAATTGTGAAAAAACCCGTCATAAAGGGAGAATAGGAACGATTGGTGATTGATATATATATATTTTTATTTAATTTATTTAATCTGTTAATAATAACCTTAAAAGATATGGGCAGGAAAATAAAATCAGAATGATTGATAAAGTGACATGTGTCTTGTATTTGATTCCTTTATTATATAGGTTAGATTAACAATAAAAATAAAAGAGGTTAGCCTTTTTTGTTCGTAACTTTCGCCCCCTCTAAGTTTATCCAAGCTCCACCGCTGAAAATGTCAATTGCAATAAGAGGGGTCCAGATTCTACACGTCAATGAATTTCGTTTTAGTTAAGTAACCATGTTATGCCGATTCAGAAAATAATAAAATTATTTAAATTGTCACAAAAGCAAGTTATGCCACTAGATTGGAACTTGACAAAGTGGAACCCTAGTTCAATCCGGTTGAAGATAATCTATACTATTGAGTATTAAATGAAAAGCTACTTGTTTTATTACTTGCTACACTTACACAATACATTGAACCTCATAAATTTTTAAATATTTTTTATTATTCATTTGTTAAAAAAAAAAATAATATAAGTACATATTTAAGAAAAATCCTAAATTAGTTTAAAAATATCTAGTATGTCAAAAATTATAACTACCGTCACCGGAATGCATGAACAGGAAATCAAAGAAATTTAGTCGTTTTCATGAACTCCAATAAACACACTAAACTTGATTTTAAACAATGAAGATGTAGAAACACGTACATTAAAAAGTCTGTTTAAATTAGATAATAATCACAATAACTTATAAATTACAAATAATAAAAAAAATTATAAATTACACAATCATAAAATATAAATTAGAGCAAAATAATAATAATAATAATAATAATAATAATAATAATAATTTATCAATTACCAAAACAAAGCAATTTATAGACATATTTTTATATATTACCCTCACTAGACCACACACCCGTTTAACTAAATAGATGATATTTAGGTTGACATAGTGGTTTAGTCTTCTTGTATTCAAGTGGGATTTCGCATGTATTAAAAAGACGTTAAAGCTCGAGTCTTTGTATTTTATTTATTGGAAGATAATAAAAGAACATATTATAGAAAAGGTAATACCATTTTATTTAAAACGACTTTTTAAATATAAAGCTTCATGTTTCTGGATTATTACAAGATCCGAAAGACTAGTTCTGTTTTTTTCTTTTTTGTTGGTATGGAAGATTTATCAATAGCTTTTTTAAAACAAGCTTGAATAAATATATGTAATGTAAATAGTAAGATCCAAAGGATCAAATCGTATTGGATGAAAATTGATTACAAAACAAGTTATATTTATTTAATATAGCTACTGATTAATCACTATCCATGATATGCTTGGAACCATTGGAAATTGAAATCATAGTGTCAGTGTCTATCATCGCCCTTTTGGGTGCATGTATTGTGGCAATATGTTGCTGTTTTGGAAAAGGCAAGCCTCCCGAGGAAACTACATGATCAGGTGGGAGCCGGACACATACACGACGTGGTGGTGGTGCACGTGGTGATGGTGGTCCGGGTGGAGGTTGTGGCGGTGGAGGCGGATGCTAATTATTAATGGTTTTAGAATTTTTAAACATGTATTTTCGGTTTTTATGTTTTTTAACCCTTTTCATTTTCAGAGTTCGATGAGTATTGGTCTAGTGGTGAGAGGTTTGCCCTCTCTATGTGGAGATGCATGTTCGATTCTTACTTGAGTCGGTTCAAAGGACATCTGGGTAAATGGACGAATCGGGGCTTTAATCCCGGATTTGAATCCGGCATGGGGCGAGGGTTTACGGATTTCATTCCGTTCCCGTGCATCAGGGGGGTACGGTCTCATGGCGGTTAAAAAATCGACTTTAGACATAGTTCCGAAAAAATAGGTTTACACGTGAGATCCTCTACCTATTAAAGAAAAACACCACTAGCCTCTTTTTTGTGTTCCAAATATTGGTTAATTGTTGGGTTGGTTAATTTGTATTTACAAACCACATGACTTCTTTTGTGGTCTCCACTCCCTTCCTCTCTCGATCACTAGTATTTTTTGTACGTATTATACTATATTATTTTAATTTTTTGTATTATTAACTTTGTGACGGGTCTATGTTGTGGAGGAAAATCATGAGTGTTTTTTAGGAAATTCTAAAATGTGATATGGATCTGATATGATATTTATGAATTTTTGTTGTTATGAATGCTCTTAAAGTGCCAATATTGTACATGCATTGTAGGATCGAGAGCACGCTTGCCTAGTTGCTTAGGTGTGTGGACCTGCACAAATTTTAGTTTCGACTATTCGACTATGGTTTTAGGGTCGACTACTCAACTATGACCTGATGTTGTTCAACTTGTAAATTGTTCGTGTGTGAAAAAACAGTTGTTTAATTTATCTTAAATTTTCTTTTTAAAAGATATCATCTTATATTTCGTAAAATAGAACAGTTTTTCCAAAGAAAAAAATTAGTAGACAATAACGTCATTATGTTTAATATACTCCCTAAAGCCAGTTATTTAGTGAGCCAAATTCGAGCTTAGTCAATCTTGAACTCAACTCCTTCTACAACTGCTCTATAAAGATAGTTTTTCTTAGCAAAACATTTACTTTTAAGTGCGAGTATCATACAACCGAAAGACATGTAATGTATAAACACGTTTATTCAACATATGTTATATACGAAATCAAAAAGAAATATCACATCATACAACTTTAGTTTGGTACTTGTAGTTCTTTTATAAATAACCCAAGATTCTTCAAACAATGGTTTTTGTTTTTAGTATTAAACCTTTTTTCCCTTATCCACCGCAACCGCCACCACAACCACCCCCGCCACTACCATCACCACAACAACCACAACCACCGCTACCGGCATTAGTAGCAACACCAGCACCTTCTATTTTAGAAGATTTACCGTCTTGAGTAGGTTGATTATCGGCAGGATCATCATCATCATCGTACTCAGTATACAGGGGCGGACCCACATAGTTCCCATCGGGGTCCCGGGACACCAATGTTTTTTAAAAATTACTTAGAGACGATATATTAAATTTTGTAAGGACCCCATAAAAATTAATACTTGGAACCCATACTATTAAGGCTGAACTAGTCTAGTGGAAAGTCCCTTGTTTTTTCTTTGAGAGGTTGCAGGTTCAAGCCTCACCATACCCAGTTTTTGTTGTTTTTTTAATATTCTAGTCAATATTAGTTATTTAGTTAGGGTTTTTGTGTTTTTTCTTTAGTTTATCCTATATAACCATTATCACTTTAGTTTATCCCATATAACCATTATCACCATGCAACATATATAATGACAACATGAGTTTTACATATACTTAAATTATTTATCTTGTGTATGTATATTATAATTAATCATTTATTTGTGTAAGAGTTAGTTTTTCATATCTTGGTTATTCATGTAAGACCATATATATATAGCTTACGCTTATGTTTTTCGGGTATGAATAAAAATGAATTAAAAGTGTATGTTCTATCTAGTTTCTAATCTATATTCTTTCTACTTACTTGTTTTTGATGACACCATATTTTCGTGTTTTATTATGTTACTCCTCTCAACCCGACCCGAATAACGACCGACCCAAAAATTTTGTAAACCGGAAAAATTGGGACCCCATTGACAAAAAATCCTGGGTCCGCCACTGTCAGTATATCCCACCAATAGCAAAACTATGGTAGGGTCTGAAGAGAATAAGATGTAGACAGCCTTACCTCTACCCCATAGGGATAGAAAGGCTGCTTCCGGTGAGACCCCCAGCTCGATAGTAGTTTTGCATCAAGCCTTGGACAAGACACATAGCACTCAATCATCAGGACACCAGCTGATTGGTGCATGTACTATTGTCTTTCGGCTATCAACGCCACCGCATGATGCCTGATTAACCTTCCGCTACTTTTAACGTTATTTTCACGAGATTAGTAAAATAACGTCAAAAATTAGTGCAATTTCACTTTTACTCACCCGAGGGTTCACACATATATACATTATGTCGGCAGGATGATCACCACAAACAAATATTACCATAGATAAAATTGATATAGATACCAAGATCATACATAACATAAAGACAATATGTGAGTCCTGGGACTCGAGAATTTCGCCTCCTACGTTTCCACCTAGATCGATCAACCGAGCCATGTGGTGTTATCAACTGATGCTAGAGAAATGATGAGCAGAGTATCTATTGATGTAGTCGGAGTTTCTTGATTAACCACTGCTTTTAAATATGCGTATAGGATGTTTGACTAGGTAATGAAGTCAATTGCTTAAATTGGAAATTTTCAAGTACAACTTAGATTTGACTAATAGTTTATGTATAGAAAAACGTTTGGATGATAGTTCAAGACAGGTTGACATTCATGATGGTTTCTTAGTAGTTTCCTTATATGTCTTTACATGTAAATCCCATTTCTAAGCTACTTAAAAGAAAAAAACTTTTAACATTGTTATATACATTTGTATAAGTTTAGTATGACTTTGGGGCCTAGTTTTTCCCCCTTAATTTGTTAACGCCTCATTTTGTTGCTAAAAAAATTTGAGTCAGATTTTGTTGTCGGATCATACTATATCCAGTACTATCTGATGGCGTTTACATGGCTGTGCTCATTCCTTTATCACTCACTAGGTATAACACCTAGCTACCTAAAGAGGGGAGTCACATAGGGGTGAGATGGTGTTCACGTGATTATGAGCATACTCCACTTATCTAGTTATCCCCTCACAATAAACTAGTTAGAGCAACTTCAATTGGTTGTTTGATTCTAAACTAAATCAATGCGCATTGGGGGGGGGGGGTTGATATTCAATTTAGAGAATATCCACAGAACTGGATGAAACCAAACATGATAAGTAGGCTCAATGTAATTAATTTTTATTTAAATTTTGATGCAAATTTTAACTCCAACTTTAATAATCTTTCTTTTTGAATTAATAAATAATCTTTTTTTGTTTGTTTTTTACTTTTAACTGTAAAATTAGTTTTTAATAAAAAGATTTATTGTTTATGTAACTTTAAAAATTTTAATAAATTTTTTTTTCTTTTGTGCGTGTGGTTGTTTTATTTACTGTTTATGTAATTTTAAACTTTTATTTATATGAATTTTATTATTTTTATTTAAAATTTATTTACTAGAACTTATTTTATTTTTAAAATAATATGAAATTAAAAATTAGATACCGATAAAAGTATTATAGATAGAAAATATAGAAGTGAGTGATTATGTAGAATATAGAGGTGATTAAAAATGGATGTAGTGTTGGAGGAGAAATGAAAGTTTTTGATATTTGAATGTGGATAAGTGAAAATCTGATGTGCAGCTAATGTGACACGTTTAATTTCTTTTTACTCATCCACCATTATGGATGTTCTTATAGCATACCATGATCATGTAGTCATATTAGTTTACATATTATATATTGTGATATATATATATTAGAGATCTTCTCAAATAACATGTTGGTCTGGCTATAAGTATTTGTCACGTGTATTGATGATTATAGTAATTTTACTTGGCTATTTTGGTATGATTCATATGCTAACATTGCCTTCCTCATTAATCGCTTACCCTCATGTACACTCAATCAATCCTCTCCCTTTGTGTTTCTTTTCCAAAGTAACCATGATTACTCCCACTTTCGCATCTTCGATAACCATATCCTTCGGACACTCAACGTTCGTGAACACTCGCCTGAAGGCATGGTGCGATGAAATAAAACATGTTTAGTTTTCAAGGATCCAAACCACCAGCTAATTATTGGCTCAATGATACTTTTTTAATAAACTAGTTTTCATACACAGACATGCTTTTTTTAGCTAGAAATTTTTAACTTTTTTAGCCAAAAAATTACCTCTGAGTTTAACATAGAAACTTATCATGTAATAGTGATTTAACAAAAAATAAAGTACCTAATACTTGTTGCCTAACTCACTTTATAAGGCTATGTGTAGTGGAGGGGCTACAAAATAAGCGTTTTGCGTCATGTGGTGCCCAGTCAGCAAAGAGTGGATTTTTGTTTTTGATGTGTAATGGTGTTGTAGCCCAATATATATATATAATATATATACACATATATATACCACACACAATCAATTATAATAATAATAAAATCAAAAGCGGAAGCATGCGATAAATAGATGCCCCCCTATCGCCCCACAAATCGCGCGGGGGGGGGGGAGGAGGTGTTCTCGCCCATCATCGCCGGATTTCGCCTAGATTCACCGCCCACTACAGGTGACCTAACAGTCAAACAATTAAAACGGAGCTTTCGTGCATGCATATATATACTTACATTCCTTGTAATTTCCCAATAACTTTCAACGGGTGATTTATTAAGAATGTTGGTATTAAATTATTATAGACGTTAATTTAAATTTATAGAATAACTTAAGTATCTACTAAGACCATAAGAAAACATTGATTCGGTGTTATTATATAAGTAAAGTGTCATTTTCGTCCCTGTGGTTTGACAAATAATGTGAATTCAGTCCAAAAAGTTTATTTTTTACATATGGACCCTTCATGTTTCCCAGTTCTTGTCAGTTACATCCAAATCAATAACCCCATTTAATTTAATCGTTAAGTCTGGGGTAGACATGTCTTTTCACTCTTTCTTTATTATGTAAATTGCGGTTTTCGTCCATGTGCTTTGTCCAAATTTGCAGTTTTAGTCTAGTTATAAATTTGCGATTTTCATCCCCGTGGTTTTATCTTACTTGCAGTTAAACCCGAATTCACTAACCCTGTTAAGTTTGGTTGTTAAACCCATCAGCATGCCCCTCATGTCAGGGGCAGTATTGTCCTTTTTCTCCCCAAATAAACCCCAATCTTAATTCATAAGCCCTCTCACGGAGGGGCTGAGTTGTATTTGGAGAGAAAAGACACAAATTTGCCCCTCACTTGAGGGCATGCTGATGGATTTAACAACCAAACTTAACGAGGTTAGTGAATTCGGGTTTAATTACAAGTAAAATGAAACCACGGGGACGAAAATCGCAAATTTAAAACTATTGGACTAAAACCGCAAATTGGGACAAACCACATGGGCGGAAACCGTAATTTACTCTATTATATATGTTTCTATCGGTCTGGCCGGCCGGCCATTTCATTATACCTTTTGACTTGTTTAAAAGACTTCAGTTCAGCTAATTAAGGCCTCTCATACAGCTATTACTCCATGATCAGTCTAGTTCTTGTTATTCTAATCTTCATTTGCATGGTGTGACATGTGTACATAGTACCGACAAAAGCGATGAGGCTGGCAACGTTAACAAGGAAGACGCAAAACGTGACGGTGGTGGTGGTGATGGTGGTGGTTGTGGCGGTGGTGGTGGTTGTGGCGGTGGCGGATGTGGTGGTTGATGATCCATTGAGAGCTAAAAGAAGATTAATTACAAGTGTGTTCTTCTCTTCGTACTCATGAAAAGTTCAATAATGATGTGTTCCTTGTTTGTTCAATAGTTTTAAAATTTTGTGCGAAATATTATTTGTTCGAGACTTCTTCAAATGATATTTAGTAGACATGCTTTGTAAAACATTGATATTGCACAGTTTTATGCATGATTACAAAATAAATAAAAATGATTTTATTTTCAATTCGAACATGTTCATTTGGTTAGTTTTAAGGGTTTGGTGAGGGTACGATGAGAGCTTGTGGAAGAGAAGAAAATTTTCGAAACCAACAGCGAGAAATAATTTTTTTAATTTGTTTCTGACTTTATTTGTGTTTTCCTTTTATGAAATTAGCTTTAGTTATGTGATTTGCTTTAGGTGACCCGGGGCACCGCGTGATGGAGAAACCATCACGCGTGATGGGATTTGCTACATTGCCGACACTAGCTAATCACGCGTGAAGGAGGGAGTTTGCGTGATGACCATCACGCGCGGTGAAGGGTGAAAACCAAGAAAAAGAGCCGTTGGGATGACCGTTGGAAACTTGGGAAAATTAAAAAAAAAAACAAATTTTACCTATATAAATAACTATAATATATCTTCAAAATACACAAATCCAACTCAAATCCAACTTAAAAACCTCCCCTTCATTCACAACAAAAAAATATGGCATTTCCGAATTACTTGCATCCCTTAGACACCGATAACTCTTCGTCTTCGGACGATGACATTCTCGAATGGTTTCCGTTGCTATATAACGAACTTGAAGGCCCGAGCCGTCCAAAGAAAAAAATGGTGGAGCGTGATCGTATACATGCCCACGACGTGCTAATGAACGACTATTTTATGGAGGAGCCGAAATACAATGACGAGACATTTAGGGAACGCTTTCGTTTGCCGAAATCTTTATTTTTAAAGATTGTAGCCGACGTCGAAGCAAACGAAGAATGGTTTCAAGAATCTTATGACGCGAGGGGTAAACGTAGTTTTACGGCGCTTCAAAAATGCACATCCGCTATTCGTCAACTAGCGACAGGTAACCCACTCGACCAATTCGATGAATACTTATAAATGGCTGAGAGAACTTCACGTGAATGTCTACAATTCTTTTGTAACGGGATTATAAAATTGTATGCCAAAGAGTTTCTACGAAGACCAACAAGACACGACATTACACGTCTTTACGCCGCGCACGAGGCTAGATGGCATTTTCCAGGGATGCTCGGTAGCATCGATTGTACACATATCGAATGGAGGAATTGTCCACGGGAGTTGCGAGGGGCGTATGTTAGGGGTGATATCAAACGACCGACCATCTCACTAAAAGCGGTTGCGTCAAATGATTTATGGATTTGGCATTCTTATTTTGGTGTTCCCGGCTCAAACAACGACATCACTGTTCTGTACACATCACCGTTGTTTCAGAGCGTAACAAATGGCACCGCACCTTTCTGTCCGTACTTTTTCAACGAGAGATATTACAGACGTGGCTACTATCTTGTCGACGGTATCTACCTGCAATGGTCTGTTTTTGTGAAAGCCTTTTCGTTTCCTGTCGAGACCAATGAAAAGGCGTTCAAGAAGTTGCAAGAATCGGAACGAAAAGATGTCGAGAGAGCTTTCGGTGTTTTAAAGGGTAGATGGTGCATACTCAGTCGACCGGTTCGTGCAATGAAAAACCCACGATCTCTAGCTACGTGTATGCATGCATCATATTACACAATATGTTAATAAAAGAAGATGGAAATGAAATTCTCCAGATTGGGTACCGGATCCTCCGACTCAAGTTCCCGTTCCCGATGATGTCCAATTAGACTTGCGAGATGAAGATATTCATCATCGGTTGAGGTGGGATCTTGTTTCGCATATAGGTTCTTTAGGTTTGGAATTTCCGGAGTCAGACGAGGAGTAGACGTTTATTGTAACTTTTATTTTTTATTTATAAATTTTAAGTTGAATTATGTTCTATTAAACTATTGTTTTTTTTTAAGTTTTAATAAAATATATATTTTTTAAGTTGCAAAAAAAAAACAAAAAACAAAACAAAAACAAAAAAAATTCCATCACACACCACCACACCACACCACCACCCCTAGTAAAAAACCATCACATGTGATTGATTTGGGGTTGGTGATGTGGCACCAACTGATTGGGTGGGGTGTGTGATGAGTGATGCCATCACATCCACCCAATGAAAAGGCGTTCAAGAAGTTGCAAGAATCGGAACGAAAAGATGTCGAGAGAGCTTTCGGTGTTTTAAAGGGTAGATAGTGCATACTCAGTCGACCGGTTCGTGCAATGAAAAACCCACGATCTCTAGCTACGTGTATGCATGCATCATATTACACAATATGTTAATAAAAGAAGATGGAAATGAAATTCTCCAGATTGGGTACCGGATCCTCCGACTCAAGTTCCCGTTCCCGATGATGTCCAATTAGACTTGCGAGATGAAGATATTCATCATCGGTTGAGGTGGGATCTTGTTTCGCATATAGGTTCTTTAGGTTTGGAATTTCCGGAGTCAGACGAGGAGTAGACGTTTATTGTAACTTTTATTTTTTATTTATAAATTTTAAGTTGAATTATGTTCTATTAAACTATTGTTTTTTTTTAAGTTTTAATAAAATATATATTTTTTAAGTTGCAAAAAAAAAAACAAAAAACAAAACAAAAACAAAAAAAATTCCATCACACACCACCACACCACACCACCACCCCTAGTAAAAAACCATCACATGTGATTGATTTGGGGTTGGTGATGTGGCACCAACTGATTGGGTGGGGTGTGTGATGAGTGATGCCATCACATCCATCCCCCCCCCCCCCCCTATTTAATACTAAGATAGAGTCCATGTGATACACATGTGACTAAAAAATAAAATAAAATAGTTAAATTCTACAATATAGATAATAACATATATGAATTCATAATATATAAATAATTTTCTAATATACATAAATTTAATATATTTAATGTTTTATTTTAATAATTACCAAATTATTACAATGACATGATAGTGATGTGAAAGGAAAAAAGAAATGTTTTATGCACATATTGGAAAAAATTTCAAAATGAAGTCCAAAATGATTACAATGATAGTGATAATGTTCCGACTATTGTAGCTTTTCAATTCGAATAATTACCAAATTATTACAATGATAAAAATTCACAGCAAAATGAAGTCCAAAATGCAGCGTAATTGAAGTTCAAAATGCGGCCTAAATGCCCGGCAAGTTACTGCCAAAATGCACATAAAAATGTAAGAAAAGCTACACCAAAATGCAAATTTTATTTTGAGTAAAGTATTGTAACACCTCGTAACCGCAGCGGAAACGTAAACGGGATGTAACAGACACGTCTGATATCAACAGCATTGCTTATAAAGAAAACACCACTACATTAATTTACACCATATTACATTGTTCCGAGTTTAGTTATCGTCTAGGCGATAGCACATAGGTTTTACCAACAATACATTAACATATTTAATACAAAAAGATCATTAAGCTTCCACAAATAGCACGCATCGTCAAGCATGTGACAATTATTCCAGTTTGGGGGTACCTAAAAAGCATGTAAAGAAAACGGGTCAACTACGAATAGTTGGTGAGTTTCACTAATTTAAATAAACAGTGACAAATCATTATAATAATCATATATTAGCGATGTAATTATGCTGAGCCCACAAGTGAAACCTCTGACTATCCACACACAACCCCGTGGCATACTCCGCCCACGGATCTGCCCCAAACCGCTATGCCTAACATTACATAGCAAAATAAATAACAACAAAATAGACATGTGCAACTGGCTGGGAAACATCAGCAAATCCATGCCGGACCAGTTGGGTTTGTCAGACCAATAGTACTATTCACACTCTACCGGCTTTTAGCTAATCACTCGTGTTGCGGGGCCTTACAATGTTAGCAACTCAGACAATTACCATCTTAGTACATTTCCGTACGATTCCCGTACAATAAAATATATAGAAATACACGCAAATCCATGCGTTCAGAATGTACTTAAACATTTTAATAGTAACATGCTTTCCGCCCCGGGAAAATATTTAAAAACAATTCAGAAACTGGGGCTCGTGAAACTTACCTTAACGCAAGCAAGCAGTAACACAATACGCAGCTACTAATCCGGATCTGTAATACGATCCCTAAGTTCGTTACTATACAATCACGATTAATATAACTTTAACCGTGTTAACCGGTACATCTGGGGACACTGTTAACCCAGTACTGTACCCGTTCCGGGGGCAATGTTAACCCAGAATCACTTCTCCAGACTCAGATTGTGATATCATTTAGAGTTCAATAGTTAAAACTACTATTAGATCGTTTTCCCCGTTTTGCGTGCCTAGCACGGTTATCCGTTTTTACGTTTCAAAAATGAGTTTGGTCACACACGACCCGAAAATAGCTGTTGACTGATAATTTAATTAAAGTTGTGTTAGGACATGAAATGTCATGTGTATGTCCCCAGTTCTATCAGGATGGTTCGATATGAAGATAACGATCGTGAAACTAAGTTAACGGACTGAAAATGTCAAAAGAAACTGATTCGATCGAATCAGTGACTGATTCGATCGAACCAGGTCTCGTTCGATCGAATGAGAGACTCATTCGATCGAACCAGTTTTCGATATATAAACGAAACTTAGGAAATTTCACAAGAGCACACATTCTACACACAGTCACGAACCACCACTCTGCTGAAATACTCTCTGCCCGTTCTTCACGTGTCGGTCCTTTCCTCCGTCCCTAGGTGTCAAACCGTCTTAGGAATCGTTACCGCGCGTTGTTGATCACCACCGAATCGCCGTGTTAGAGGATTCCGCACTCTAACACGTTGCCCCGTGAATCGTTGGGAAACCGTGTCCCGCACCGGTCCGACAAAGTGGTATCAGAGCCTTTGGTTCTTGATTCACGTTAGATTCGTGGTGAAATTCGTGTTTTTCTCGCGAAAATCGTTATTTTTGCCGGAAAATTCCGAATTTTTGGTGTTTTTGATCTTGGTGTTCGTCGTGTTCTTGTCAAAAACTGTTAAAATTGTCATATTTTGGTGTTTTGATCTTGGAAAAGTGTGTTAAAAGTTCGAGTTTCGTCAAGAACGTTCTTCGCGTTCTTCGTGTTCTTCGTGTTTTTGGTGTGTTTGATCCGTTTTTTGGTTGGTGTTCATCTGTTTTTGTGTTAAAAGTCTCATTTTGATCTTACTTTGCTCCTTGATCTTCTAAGATTCGTGTTTGTGGTTCAAAATTCGAAAATCCGTCAAAATCTCCTAATTTTGGAATTTCCAGATTTTCCGATCGAACCAGTCTATTTTTGGAACTCATTCGATCGAATAGCCCTCCTATTCGATCGAACCAGTTTGAACTTGGACCGAATCAGTTTTTCCCGCCTAGAAATACTCCAAGTTCATTCGATCGAACCAGATTCGTTCATTCGATCGAACCAGTCTCCAGTTGATCGAATAAGTCACACATTCGATCCGTCCATTCGATCACTGTCTTATTCGACTGTCAGAACCCGTTCGATCAAACCATACACTCAATCGATCGAATCTGTTAACCCATTCGATCGAACCAGTTACACATTCGATCGAATAACTTTCAGAAGATCAGTTCGGTTTTCCAGAGAGACATTCGATCGAATCAGAACATATTCGATCGAATAAGGCACTCGTCCGATCGAACCAGACTCATTCGATCAACAGTTCAAAGTTAACCAAAGGATCAAAAATGGCTTCAAGTTCGAGTACCAACAAGAGGATCCAATCGATTCTCGAAAGCGATTCTGAATCGGGAAGCTACAACAAGCCACCAAAGCTGATGACATTAAACGACTTTACTACCTGGAAGACACGATTCCAGATTCATCTTACAGGTGTAAATCCTGGACTTTGGGAAGCTGTCCAGACAAGTTGGGTGCATCCAACGAATGATGATGGTGAGTCGTTGAGTTACTTTAGGCTATCTGAAGAACAAAAGATAGCCTTCGATGCTGAGAAGAAAGCCTTCTCCTTACTATCACAAGCACTCTCCACTGATCTTTTTCATCAGTTTAACCAGTTTACTACAGCGTCAACTCTTTGGAACGCACTGGTTGACCGATGTGAAGGATCTGATTCCCTTAGAGAAATTCACGCACGGGAGCTCAAGCGTGAATTTGATCTGTTTAGTCCAGAGTCGGGAGAAGATATTGAGTCGTTACTGTCGAGATTTTACCATCTAATGTCAGAACTCAAGTCCTATAACGTCAAAACTACAGGGACTGAGAAAGTTAGATGTCTTGCACAAGGACTTCCACCTAGCTGGAGCACCTTCCTGACAGTAATGAGAAGAAGTCATCAGCTGGAGACGATTCTCCTGTCTGATTTTATTAAAGAAATCAGACACGAAGAGGCTGAACTAAGAGCCTCTTCCAGAAAACCGAGATCAACTTCTGACAAATCACTTTACATGTCAAAACCTCCTTTGTCAGATTCAACTGATCATGCTCCGATGAAGACTGCTTTTGTCTCCTCAACGTCAAATCAATCAAAGGGGACTGAAACGAGATCTTCCGTCCCACTATCAACTTCTGGAAACTCAAGTACTAACTCCGGACCCAAGTCAACGGAGAAAGCAACGTTGAATACTGAAGGCTTGGGAACAGTAACAGTGGAGGTTGCCAAAGAACACATGGCAACTCTAGGCACGATAATTGAGTCCTACAGTTTAATGGTGGCGGGTAAGCTAGGAAATAGTCATCTGGACAGCGATGACTATGAACAGCTTGACGAAGATGATATGGAACGCATAGACATTATGTGGGCTCTTGGCAGTGCGTTCCGAAGGGCCAGAAAGTGGACGAAGAAAACAGGTCAGGCCCTCTCAATAAACAACAAATCCAAGTTCGGCTTTGATAAAAACAAAGTAAAATGCTACAACTGTGGCGAACTTGGTCACTTTGCCAAGGAGTGCTCGAAGCCAAGAAGGGAAGGTCACCAATATCCCTTCCGAACCACTTCATCATCATCCACTCCTGCTGCAGCAGCTGCAACTGTCAACCTTGAGAGACAACTGGTCCCTCAAAATCAAACCGCAGCAAACAACGTCGACATCAACAACGAAACTGCTCTTGCAGTTCAAGGGGATGAAGGCGAGACATGGAACTTGAGCATCAACATGGCTGATGTCACAGTAGTAGATGAAAACTCTGAAACAGAGTCTGTTGTTTCCTCGACCAATGAAGAATATACTGTCGATGAACCAGCTGCTGAAGTCCATGAAGGAGAACCTGAGGTTGAAGTGGTATCTTTGGAGATTAAGGAGGATCACGAAAAAGAGTCAAATGTTCCTCAAACATCTCCATGTTCGACAATTCCCGCAGAGGCTGCTAAAGTTGAAGAAGTCAACGAAGTAGAGTCTAAAGCAACTTCTGCATCGTTTCTGGAAAAAGCTGGGAATCTTTGCTTTGCATTCATGGCAGAGACATCAAATGCCAAGGTAAGTTCTAACCCATCAACTCCCAAACCAGAAAATGTTAAATGTTTAAAATGTGAATTGTATGAACAAGAAATTCAATCTCTAAAAGAGAGAATTGAAGATCTCGAGGCTTACAAACAAGCAGCCTCAAGATCTTTAATGGAACTGACTGACGCGCTTGCACAGAATAAGGCTTGGAAGCAGAAAGAGTCTGTTTTTAAAGAAAAGATTGATAGCCTTAAGCGTCAGAACAAGGAACTTGAAATATGTGTTCTGAATCAACAAGACTCTATCAATTTTCACATAAATAAGAATAATGTTTTGAAAAAAGAATTGGAAAACTTGAAAGCTGATTTTGAATCATTGAATTTCAAATTAAAAAGTTACTCAAATTCATCTTATTTATTAGAACACATCATTCCCGAGTTCCGAGGCAAAAAGGAAAGAGGCGTGGGATATAACAATGTCCCACCCCCGATCCTGAATCAATTTTCAAGCACACCAGGAGCTGTGCCGGATGATGAATCAAATGATTATATACCCGAGGACACAAACAAAATTTCTAAGTCTAAGGGTAAAGAAGTCATTGACCCGGCTCCTGAGTCCAAACAAAATGTTGATGCCACAGACTTAGGTTCCACAACTAAATCGGGCCCACCACCATCTAAGTCAAAGGCAACAACAACAAGAAGTTCTCAGAAGAAAAAGTTTAATCCTAAATCTGAGAAAGTCTATGTGGAACATAGTACCCAGTTTGTAAAGGAGGGTAACGTTAATGAAAAACATAATTTCCCAAAACACCCTCCTAGACAAACTTCACCCCAAAATGTCAAATCCAGGGGGTACTATGATAACAGACAAAACCAGAGTTATTTCTCTCCACCAAGTCAAAGGGGGAGAAACTACTGTTTTTCGTGTGGAGAGGTAGGGCATATAGCAAGATTTTGCTATAAGTACACGGATCCTAAGCAGTACATATCGACTCCGGATCCGAGATATGTCAAGTCACCTCCTAGGAGGCGACCGACCATTGACATTCAAGGTCAAGAACGGTTTCACACACCGAGGTCGGTTTCTCCTCGGAAACC
Organism: Bidens hawaiensis; assembly: GCF_021521415.1. NCBI lineage: Eukaryota > Viridiplantae > Streptophyta > Magnoliopsida > Asterales > Asteraceae > Bidens > Bidens hawaiensis. The sequence goes on from NW_027494746.1 coordinate 45,077, forward strand.
TCAGCCAACCTCACCACACCAATCCCCAAACCCCTCAGATCCAAGTATTTCCACTTCGACAAGTGAAACTCAGTCTTCAACCAGCTATCTCAAACATGCTGAGAAGAAGACTGACTTTTGGAAACCTAAGAAAACTAACACTGTTGATAACAACGTCAAATCTGAAAACAGTGTTAATGAGGGTAAATGGATTGAATTGTTCATTCGTGATGAAGATGGAAAACCCAAGACCTTAAGGGCTTGGGTTTCCAATGATATTTAAACCTTTTGTTTTTGTGTGCAGGTTGCTCTATATGATCCAAGATTCAACATGTGGATCATAGACTCAGGAGCTTCCAGGCACATGACTGGAAACATGAATCTCCTTTCAAGTGTCAGACAAATAAAAGGAGGTGCAGTTTCCTTTGCAGGAAATCAAGGAGGTTATATCACGGCCCAAGGAATGGTGTCTAATGGGCGAATTTCGTTTGAGAAAGTAAATTTCATCAAAGAGTTGGAGAACAACCTGTTGTCGATAAGTCAAATCTGCGACAAAGGTTTCAAAGTTATGTTTGACGACCGAGATTGCCACATCTTGCCTAAGGATTTCAACTTTCCTGAAGACAAGGTTTTAATGTCAGCTGCACGCCAGAGTGATCTTTACATTCTGGATATGGCTAAGGCAGGGTCAACGTCTCCAACGGCGACATGTTTCGTGTCCAAGGCATCCGAACGTGATACTGTCTTATGGCATAGACGGATGGGACACATAAATGTCAGGAACATGAACAAGCTTGTGCACCGCAGACTAGTTGAGGGAGTTAATCTGAGAAGTTTTCGTCTCCCTGATTCATGTGTGAAGTGCAAAGCCGGAAAGCAGATAAAAAGGTCCCACAAGTCTAAGAGTTTCCACTCAATTGATATTCCGTTGGAACTCCTTCATATGGATCTTTTTGGCCCAATAAGCGTCAAAAGTATCTCTGGGCACTCATACTGTCTAAAAAGTCCAAAAAGATTTTGTTTTTTATAAATTCTAGGGGGAGAAAGGTTTCAAGAAAAACCAAAAACAATATAAAATACAAAAACCCAAAAACATTAAAAAATTTCAAAATTTTGAGAAGTTGATCTTGTTCAAGAAAGGTGATAGTACACAGACGCTATCATACTGAGACATCAAAAAGATTTGTTATGTCTGTACAGCTTATTTTCATTTTTCAAATATTAAATTTTTATACATCACTATCGCTTAAAATTATGTCGGTTACCTCAGTTTGATGGACACATTTTCGGATGTGTGTTGGTCCTTACTTCTACTAGTAGATTATGAGGATAGCCATTAACCAGATGACTGAAAGTGATCGGGGCGGGTTTTGATGGGTCTTTATTCTTTCGCTGAAAAATAGTCGGTTATACTTAGTTAGAAGGACACATACTCGTATGTGGTCGGTCCAGTTGATCCATTGGATCTTCAGGATAGCCGTTTACCTGAAGACTTTGACTTGATCGGGGCGAAATAATTTAAACGTTATATGTTTTAAAAGACATTCATATATATTCAGAAAATGAGAAATTGATCCAACCTTGGAAAATGATAGATACACTGATTCTGTGTGCTTAACTAGTGAAGTTATTAGGCTTAAAAGGCTTTAGAACGGTCATTGTGTGTCATGGTAGCTTTTTATGGTGCGTAAAAGTAGATGTGATACAAACTAAATCTACTCGATTTTACGTGGAAACTCCTTAAGAGTTTTGTATGTCTTCATATATATCTTTCCGAATGATAGGCAGAAAAGCGATTACCCAGTCATACACGAGCCCATAAGTGTTCTGATTCCCGTAAAGATAGTGTGTGAAGAAACTGCAGTGATCCAGATTCGGGACTTGCAATTGTTTACTACTCTGAAGTCTATGTTAAAAAAAAAAAAAAAAAAAAAAAAAAAAAAAAAAAAAAAAAAATTACATTATGAGTGATTGAAACATTCTAGAGTTAACAATGTCAAGACTTCTCAATCATGGAGTAAGAAAGAAAGAAAACGGGAAGCAGATGAAGACACTTACAACTTTAATCAGACACTATGGGTCAAGGTCAATTCGGGGTGACTTGGGGAAAGCCAAATACGCTTTGAGAATAGATAGGAGGCATCATAATCTCTGAGTTGATACCCACTTAAATTTTGAGACATAATTGAACCTAACTCGTATCACAGAAACGATGAAAACCATTTTAAGTTATTTACATGCTCACAACCTGTTTCTTTATGTCATAATACAGCTAAACACGGATCTGTGTGACAGTCACGTAATTAGTATGATTCCTGTTCGGATCTTTCTCACAAAAAGAATATTCATTATGTCTTGTTTAACTTCGTTTATTCGTAAAAAAAAAAAAAAAAAAAAAAAAAAAAATCTCAGTAGACAGTCATATACGTCTGTATGATTTCTTATTATAGATCCTTCTCAACCAAAAATAATGTGTTTTAAAATTTTTGTACAGTTGTTTATTTCAGTTTGAATATTAAAAAAAAAAAAAAAAAAAAAAAAAAAAAAAAAAAAAAAAAAAAAAAAAGATTTTTAATTCTGAATTAATCTTTTTATTTTTATTTATTTTATTCTGCTTTAATGTTGATGAGAAATCATCGTGACAGGTTGTCTGATCCCTGTCCCCCTCTCTGTAAATATTTTGATAAAAACCAAAAAGATTTTATTTCTATTTATTTTTCATTTTATTTATTTCTCGTGACAGGTAGTCTGATCCCTGTCCCTCTCTGTAAATAGTTTGATAAAAACCAAAAAGATTTTATTTCTATTTATTTTTCATTTTATTTATTTCTCGTGACAGGTAGTCTGATCCCTGTCCCTCTCTGTAAATATTTTGATAAAAACCAAAAAGATTTTAGTTTTATTTTAATTTATTTTATTTTTTTCTGTTTGTTTAAGAATCGATGAGAAATCATCATGACAGGTAGTCTGATCTCTGTCTGTTCCTACTAAATGTTTATCCAGTGTGTAGGAATGAAAGAAAACTTCATGCAGGTTGCTAAATGTTCATCTGTGCAACAGGCTGTGCATGAAAGAAAGAATGAAGTGACAAGAAAACCCAAAGATGTTTGAGCCTGATATTTTTCCATTTGTTACTAATGTATTATGATCTATATGTTCTGTAGGAACGAAGCTCTCAGGATTGGAAAATGTCTACGAAAACTAACCAAGTGTCAAAAGTTTATGTTTTCGTGCAGGTTCAAAGGCATCACGATCGATGGACGGGAAATAAGAAATTTAAAAATTTATTTTTCAAATGTTTTCCCTCATTCGATCGAATAGGTTGCTATTCGAACGAATAACTCGATCGAATGAACAGATTCGATCGAATCAGTGGTTGAGGAATGTAAACAGTTGCGAAGAGACTCATTCGATCGAATAGAATCTCATTCGATCGAATGGTCCAAACGAACAAGTCCGTTCGATCGAATAAGTCCAAAAATAGTATAAATACTCAAACTTATTCGATCGGTCAGTTAATTTCGAAATATATTACGGATTTTTGCTCTCAAATCTATTTTCCTCAAACCCTTGTTTTGATCCGATCACATTATTCGGTTTTTCACGTAGATCATTAAAATGTAAGTTTTTGTTATTTTTAACCGTGTTTTGATCGGGTTGTTGATCGTCTAAGTTTTCCGGGTTCGGTGTTCTTCGTTTCTGGGTTTCTGTTTGAATGAGTCGAACCAGTCCATTCGATCGAACGAGTTTCTTATTCGATCGAATGTGACTTATTCGACCACTAGTTCGATCGAATCAGAAGTCAACGATAAGATCTATCTCATTCGATTGTCTGTGATCGAACCAGATCTCATTCGATCGAATGAATAGCTCAACCGATCGAATGTGTTACTCGTTCGATCGAACTAGTCCAGAAAATTTGAAAAGTTTAAACGCATTCAGTCGTTTCAATATCTGTTCGTTCTAACACGTTTAAGTTTACAGATTCAATGGCTGAAGTTGCAGTAGTGGTTGCTCAGTACAAAACGTCCATCAAGCACAACATCGTGGCTTTTCTAGACGAAAAGTCGAGCCACGGGAAAGACTTTGCAACGGTGATAAAGTTTTTGAAGAGGTCAAGGATTTTTGGACCTATCTCGAGGGTCATTGAGCCGATAATGTCAATCCAACAGGAATTTTGGAGAAATGCCACGCACGACAAATCAGTCGTGCCGTCGGTTATTCGCTCCACCGTTAGAGGGCATGCAATTGTTATATCTGCCCAGGTCATTCGAGAAGTCTGTGGATTTGAAGATGATGAATCAGACCCGACCTCCCTACATCCTGCTGCAACAAGAGGATGTTTCGCACGTATGAAGTATGACGGCGACCTCAATGCCGGTCTGCTTCATAAGGCCAACTTGTGCCCCGAGTTCAAATATTTGGCACACGTTGTGATGCACTGCTTGGGCCCTCAACGAACCAGCTTTGACAAGCTGAGGGAAAGCATGCAGTTCACTGTAGCTGCTTTGGTGATGAACCGACCATACAACTTCTCTCAGATGACTTTCGGTCATATGGTCGAGAACATCACGTTGAAGCAAGGGAAAAGTGAGAAGTTTCTACAGTTCCCACGGTTCGTGCAAATGATTGTCGATACTCAAGCACCAGGGTTACTGAAAGAAAACGAAGGTGATGTGGTGAAACTGGACCACATGAAAAATGAGACTCTCAACCGTCTCAAATCTTACAAGGAACGTCCAACCAGGCCACCAATCAAAAGATGCTTCGGGCATTTGGTGAATCCGTCTTACAGGGCCCCTCCTAAAAGGAAATGGAGAAATGATACCAGTGACTCAGACGTCGAAAACTTACCTTTGCAGGAATCAAGCGACGACTCTGACACTGAGGAGGTGGCGGTCCCTGAAGATACAAGGACCGAAGCTGAAAAGGAGGCTGATTCGTTTCTAAATGACGAAGAGTTGGAAACTGGTGAGGAAGTCAGAGCCGTGGAAAATCCGGCCGACATAGATGTAGGAGAAGAAAGGCCTGCAAAGAGGCAAAAGAAGAAGGTTACTCGGAAGTATCGAAGCTTATTTCCCGATCAACCGCGTCCCTCAATGTTACCATCCGTCGGGACTTCTGCTGCTCCTCCTGCTCAACCAGCACAGCCACCAACACCGCAGTCAGCTCAACAACCTATTCCTCAAGCTCAACCTGAAATGGCCATACCTCAAAAGGTTGCATCCGAACTTGCTGATTTGCACAAGGCGATGATGAAGATGTTACTGTTCAAGGCAGAGCAAGAAGAACAGAATCAGCTCAGAGATGAGCAGATTGCTAAACTTCAAGCTGAGAACGAAATGCTCAGGCTTGAAAATAGTCAGTTAAATGCTACTGTCGCTGAACAGGGATCTTCGATCAATGAACAAGGTTCTTTGATCACCGAGCTGAGAGAGTCAAATCTACGCCTTGAAGCAAGAGTGACTGAGCTGAAGGGTGATGTTCTTCGTCTGGAAGGTCCAACCAATGTCGATGTGGACACAGACGAACTGGACTCTTCTGATGATGGAGGTGAAGGTAGTTAAGAGTATTTTGAGTGAATGTAGTAAGGACTTAAATGTTAAATCTTTTCAATTAATGATTTGTTTGTAAACCTAGTTTCATATGTAATGATATTGTATTTAATGTTTATGATATTACATATGTTTACTTAAATTTGTTGTTACTTTGTGTTTGTGTAATCAAACAGGTGATGCTGATCCGTTTAATGTCCAACCGCTGCAATCAAAAACAGCAGCGGAATATTTCACGTTTTTACTGGACAATCCAGATGAGCAGCAATTCTTCGCAAGTGGAGACTTGGAAGAAGGTGAAATTTCTCACAATTTCACAGAAGAAGAACTGGAACATATGTTTGAGCTATACAATGAAGAAACAGGCAAGTATCTGGCTTTGCCTTCAACAGAACAAACATCTTCTTCGGCTGCTACACCTGACTCAACATCATCCACGGCCGCTGATCCCTCTCAATTCGATGAAGTCGAAATGGAAGACTTGACGCAGGAAGAATATCCAGAGTACTACACGTCTCAAACTGAAGATCTTCCTAACTCGGCAAGCTTCTTTCAAAATGTAACAGAGGAGGAAATACAGAAGAAGGCTGACGAAAGGTCAAACACAATGAAACAGCCTTCTGATGCAGATCAAGCCGATTTCGTTGAGAAAACTGAAGAGTGCAAGAAAGCTTTCAACGCTATTCTTGAGAAGATAAGGTCCAGACGACAAGCAAAGCCGACCATTCCTCACACAATGTCCTATAAGATGAAGGGTCGTAGAACTTCAGGTGAAATAATTGCTTGGGCGTGTCTGAAGGATCTTAATTGCATTGCTGTCAAGAGAGAAAAAGGGGTTGAGTACTTTCAACGTATCACTGACTTGAAGACTCTTCCTACTTTTGATCTAAACCGTCTTAACTATCTTGATATGCTTTATGCAAGTTCATCTCCATTTGCAACGTATTATCAGAGTGTATTGCGAATGGAATACAGCTCAAAATGGAAGATGATCACTCCACAAAGGCCAAAGAGATATACAAGTAAAAGGGAGATCGATCCGATCACCAACAGGCCAAAGATTGTTTTGAAGTACATGCCACCACTCACGATGAAGAAGATTCCTCTAAGAAAGATGAAGCAGGACTTCTACAAAGCGTTCAGGCATTGGTACTATGACGGAAGACTGCATGAAGCAGTCATCGTGCTCAACGACAATGGAAATTGGAGCACAATTCGTATCTTTGATCCTATGTGGCTCACAAACTTGTCACGGGAGGACGTCTACACGCTGTACAAGACAGAGATTCTCTACGCCCCCGAAGACATGGAGCAAGCTTTAACGTATAGAAATGTCATTAGGATCTGCTTTGCCTATGACATACATGCAGGATCAAATTGGAAAGAGCAACAGAAGAAGTATGCACAAGAGACTGAAGCTTAATTGTCATGTTTATTTTGTTTCTTGTTGTAATGAAAGGTTTAATCTTCTGGTTGTAATTGTTTTTGAGTTGAATGTAATTTGTTTTGGAACATTGTGATAGATTGTGCTTAAATGTTTATCTAAAGTTTCAATTGACAGCTTCTCAGGATATGCGGAACCTATGGTAAGTCTGACTGACTGGACCGTTTGATCCTGAGAGAACTTCATGATGAAAGGAGTTCGTGGATGCAACATGCGCACCATTAGCTTTGAGAAAAGAGAGAGTGAGATAACTCCAAGGGGGAGTTACGATCGAGCAAGAGAACTCGATTGATTGTAAGTAAATAGAACTGGCTCCAAGGGGGAGTTTGTTAGGACATGAAATGTCATGTGTATGTCCCCAGTTCTATCAGGATGGTTCGATATGAAGATAACGATCGTGAAACTAAGTTAACGGACTGAAAATGTCAAAAGAAACTGATTCGATCGAATCAGTGACTGATTCGATCGAACCAGGTCTCGTTCGATCGAATGAGAGACTCATTCGATCGAACCAGTTTTCGATATATAAACGAAACTTAGGAAATTTCACAAGAGCACACATTCTACACACAGTCACGAACCACCACTCTGCTGAAATACTCTCTGCCCGTTCTTCACGTGTCGGTCCTTTCCTCCGTCCCTAGGTGTCAAACCGTCTTAGGAATCGTTACCGCGCGTTGTTGATCACCACCGAATTCGATCGAACCAGTTTTCGATATATAAACGAAACTTAGGAAATTTCACAAGAGAGCACACATTCTACACACAGTCACGAACCACCACTCTGCTGAAATACTCTCTGCCCGTTCTTCACGTGTCGGTCATGTGTATGTCCCCAGTTCTATCAGGATGGTTCGATATGAAGATAACGATCGTGAAACTAAGTTAACGGACTGAAAATGTCAAAAGAAACTGATTCGATCGAATCAGTGACTGATTCGATCGAACCAGGTCTCGTTCGATCGAATGAGAGACTCATTCGATCGAACCAGTTTTCGATATATAAACGAAACTTAGGAAATTTCACAAGAGAGCACACATTCTACACACAGTCACGAACCACCACTCTGCTGAAATACTCTCTGCCCGTTCTTCACGTGTCGGTCCTTTCCTCCGTCCCTAGGTGTCAAACCGTCTTAGGAATCGTTACCGCGCGTTGTTGATCACCACCGAATCGCCGTGTTAGAGGATTCCGCACTCTAACACGTTGCCCCGTGAATCGTTGGGAAACCGTGTCCCGCACCGGTCCGACAAGTTGTGAAATTAGAGCTCGGTTTAGACGCCCCGTTTGGCCGTGGGACCCGTTTCCGTCTTTAGTGCACCGGAAACTGTTAAATCGGATAAAATTACCCAAATCATCCGAATTATTTTCTGTGCTTTAATTCACTTATCCCGAAGCTTTAACACTTCGTAAACATCACTAAATATTATATATATCGTCTATAATGTAATCCTCGATTCGTTCGGGCTTCAATAACCGTTAATCGGTTAATCGTATTTCCAATACGATTAACTGTATAATCGAGTATAATCCGTACTGTGAATCATACATACTCGTATAAACGCATTATAATTCACATATTCATTATTAAATAACACATAAATAGTATATACCGGTTAGGGTATACCTGATTTTGCCGGAATCGTTACAAGTATTGTATTCAGATCTGCCGAATTGTCCTATTTATTAAGGCATAAATGATATAAATACTTAAACGAAATAAGCAAACAAGACACAAAGAAACGGGTTTATAACGAATTTGGGAATCGTTAAATTGGAAAATTTTAGTTAGTTTAAGTATTCTTAAAAGTCATTAGTATTATTATTGTTAATATTATTATTACCATCATTATTATGGTAAAATATATAGATTTATAAATGATTATATATATATATATATACTCGAAAACATTTAGCGAGAATTTATAACTGTTACTATGATGCAATTAGGATTGGGGTTGGTTTCGTGATGGTGTGGAGAAATTTAATTGAGTTTTGATCACGTATTTATAGGCTAACAAGTTCAATTTCAGCCGCGTTCATAGTTAAAGAAAATTGATTTGAATTGATGCGATTAGCTGTCAATTACGCGTTATTTTCATACACATGGCGGCATGAAGGTTATGAGGATCCACGAATTAAACCAAATTCCAGATTTTTCGAGTTAATTAGAAGTAAGAAAAGGAAGGGGGGGATTGTTGGTGACGACGGGGATAGGGGAATGGGAGGGAGGGAAAAATATTTTTTTTCGTTATTTTGCAATAAGGTCCCATGGGTTTAGCTTGGTGATCAAGACTCAAGAGTTGCGAAAATCATAGCGTAGGGGCTAAAATGCACATATTTTATACATTAAACGAGTAGGATACGAGTCACGTGTAAATACAATAAAAATAAAATCATAAAACATAGTTAATAGCTCAACGTTTTTCATTAAATACTAGGATCAGATTACAAATGGGTATGTAAAATGAAAATTGCTTATTATTATTATTATTATTATTATTATTATTTGTCTAGCTCAAAAACTAACTCACGCTCAATTTACATACATACGCTATCCGTGTGTGCCACTCCGAGAGTCGCAGTCGCTTCATGGTAGAGAGTAAGACAAAAGGATGACTTACAAGTCGTAACCACAAATAAATGAATGACAAAGAAATGAATGTTTTGGAATCTAGCAACCAAATTATCATAACCACAAATAAATGAATGGCACTTATCATCAAAAAGAATCTAAGAAAGCATCTTGTATATACGTTTTAAACTAGCAACTGTATTCTTAATTTTATAATAAATGAGTTGTCTCGGAAAACACCCCCCCCCTCCCCCCCCCCCCAACCACCCTACCACCAGGTCGACAATGACAAGTAGGCATAGAAAAACAATGTTGATTGGTAAAGCACTGATGCTAACCCATTTTGTCGGGTTTTACATATACGGATTTCGATATCTAGCAAAAAACGATAACTCGGAAAAAAACTTGCAAAGCGAAAACCCTGAATTAAGGGAAAACTACGAGATTAATTGCAAGCGAGAAATACATGGTGTGACAACGGTCGTGGAGTTTTCGCAACTAGAAAGGTTTCGCAAGGGTATACTTTTCGTATAGTTTATTATATGCACAGTAACTCAACGACGCCAAAGAATGATAATTTTGTTTTCAGTAGGATCGGTTTTTCCATTCAAAAGGGGGTGGCGGCGCAACTTATTGCCCGCTTACCTGCCTCTTATTATAATTGGATCCTTTTATTTGAATTATTAATTTTAGCTAAAAAAATTTGTAAGTGTGTCTTTTCTATGGGGAGACAAACACCTAGGTGGCTTAGGACACAAATTTGTATGGGTATGTATGGCCTTGTAATCTTTTGGTTAATAACAAATCATTCGATTAGATCATCTACCTATAATATTTCTTGTTCGTTATCGATTTATTACACATCCATCTCATTGTATATCAAGTGTTATATGTTCAAGGATCAAAGTGGACCTTACACGTTTTGACCTTTTATAAGTTACGTTTTGCGATAGTTACTTATTTGACCCGTTAACTAATTCAAGGTAACCCAATTTGAGTTGTTGACTAGTTTATGGTTACCTATTTTAACCCGTTGACTACCTTAAAGTGACTGAAATTAACTCATATACAGTGTTTTTTTTTCCCAAATTAGTACCATTATTGGATACGATGGATCTTAACTACTACTTTAGATTTACCGACGTATTAAACTTGAACTTTGTTCATTCTAAATTTCAAGATTTGATGTTATATCTATCAAATTTAGGTTCGTACGATTTTATGTAATGTTTAATTGTCATATTTTCCTTTGCTAAGGTCATCAACTACATATTTCCCTAATCATAAAAATCAATTACATATTTCAACTTCGTATGATTCTTAATCACATATTTTTCTAAACTAACAAATGAATTACATATTTCGTCTTCCTAAAACATACATATTACATATTTGTTAATTTGATTAAAATTAAGTTATTGAATTACTATATATTTTTCTCTTTTTTTACATTAAAGACTTTTACCGACCGTGAACGAGTTTAACCAGCGTCGAACTCATTAACCGGGTTCAGACGCATTACTTGCACTAGACAAGTTTACCGGCTTCGAGCGCGTTAACCGACTTCTGACGCGTTACTGATTCATATCCATTAACTAGCGTCAGACGCATTAACCAGCGTTGAACACATTAACCGATGTCAAAAACATTAAGTGGCTACGTTGTGCAAAGTGCACCCGTGAAGTAAACGAGGCTCAAACTAATGCATGCACTAAATCTAAACAAACTTCCTTACAAAACAATATTAAAATCAACCAAAATAAATTAACAATAATAAAAGCAATACGCATGTTATAAAAAACCGTGTAATATACGGTATTTCATAAACTCACGTGGAGCATTTAAATAATTCTATGATATTTATAAAAATTTTATTTATATATTGATGTCTAGTTGCTCAAGGATGGGCCCGGAGGGATTTTTCGTGGTGATTTCAAGTATTCTTGGGATTTTTAATATGTGAATCAAACGTACACTATAAAAAAGGACATCTAGGAATACAAGAATGACATGGTTAAAGCCTACAGGTGGTAGTTAATTTAATTAATAAAATAATTTTTTATCATGTCTGCAGGTTTGGTTATTGCTTTTGGAGCGATTGGGATATGCATTATGGTATGTTTGGTTGCAATTGCTGCCGCTAATAGCAAACAAGAAAAACCTGCCAACGAGGAGACGCCAGAAGGTCAAAGCAATCAAGACAAAAAGAAAGATAAGGATCGAGAATTTGAAACGGTCGTGGATGTTTGTTGTTTTGGTGGTGATGGTGATGGTGGGGGGTGTGGTGGTGATTGAACTAGTCGTGAAAATAAGCGTTTATGAAAACGTTTTTCAAGTTTTAAATGTTATTTACAAGAAATTCCCAAAATATGTATTAAACTAGTCGTGACGAGTAGGTTATGATTACACACGAGTAGTTTGTAGAACCAGTTAAAACTTGTCATGTGCCCTTAAACTAACCGTAACGAGCAGGTTCACTAATAATTGGCTCGTCATGACTAAATAAGTTTCATGCCTCGCAATCAACGCTCACGAGTAATTCATAAATCATTTAGTCGTGACGACTAGTTTATCTGGTTTACATTCCCCACACGAGTAGTTTATTAGTAGTTAACTCGCCTGCGACTAGTTTAACCTTGCAATCTACTCGTTGCGACTAAAGAACTTATGAATTACTCGTGGGCGTTGATTACGAGACATAAAACTTATTTAGTCGTGACGAGTAAATAGTTAGTAAATCTACTCGTTACGGTTAGTATAAAGACATGTGTCAGGTTTTTAATTGGTTATACAAACTACTCGTCACGACTAGATTATAATACCTATTTTGAGAATATATTGCAAATGACACTTAAAACCTGAAAAAATTTTTCATAAATAAGAATTTTCCCATTCTTTTAACCGTACTTTTAAATTACTTTCAGGAACGATTTTCGTTGATTAAACACAACTAGTCAACTAGTGCAGCAAACTAAAAGCAAAAGACCATATTAGGATTACAAACATATTTACTATTACTGTTCATAGCCACAAGGCTATATGTCACGCTAATAATTCTCCATATATCCTTTGGGTGAATCGAACTCTGGTATATTACTTCCATCTTGTAGGCCTGCTCCATAAGTGATTTTTACTAGGGTTGTGAGTGAATATAAATCCTTAATGAATTCAAATATTGGTGGCCCAATTATTCTTACTGCCGAAAGCCCACATAGAACACTTTGTGAAGAGCATGACTGACTTAATGAAGGAAGACCAGAATCTTTGTAATGTCCTGTTTGATTTTAAGGGCGTTCAGATTTTTACCACCAGTGAGTCTTCGAACGGGTGAGTTTTCCCTGAAACTGAAGATAACTTAGAGACGCTTAGATGTTTTGTACAACAGGGTTGGGCGGCTGACGGTGACCAATTGAAATTGGGTCAGCGCGTACAAAGTACGTCTCTTTTTGTTGGCCGTTAAAAAAAGAATGCCCTTCAAATATGCATTATAAATAATAATATAATATAATATTAAATAAATGCTATTGTTAAATTATACACCTTAAAATAAAGCAAAGTAGATAATAATAATAATAATAATAATAATAATAATAACAGTATAATAATATCTATTCGAATATTCACTTGTTGATCTCTGGTTTAAGATAAATACTCCATATTAGTTTGTTGTTTCTTAAAACCGTTAAATTTAGACAAATGCGAAATAAATAATCCAAGCTTTTGTGTATTGTCTGATAATAATTCAAACTTAAAAATCACTAACAGCAGGCCCAACTTCCAACTATTTTTGTCTCAACAGACCTCTGTTAAAAAAACACTTAACGTCGTTAAGTTTTCTTCCGAGTTTCATACCGATGTTTTAGGGCTTTTGATTGGAAGAACGATACGATTCGACTGATGTAAAACTTATCTCGAAACGGTCACTCAAATGACTTGATTTTTGTTAATTGAAAATTCAAACACCCGAATTGATACATTGTTTCGTAGCTTGGATCACCGTTTCGAGATAAGTTTTACATCAGTCGACTCATATCGTTCTTTCGAATAAAAGCCCTAAAACATCGGTTTAAAACTTGGAAAAAAACTTAACGATGTTAAATGTTTTTTAACATAAGTCCATTGAGACAAAAATAGTTGAACGTTGAGACCACCGATAGTGATTTTTAAAGTTAGAATTATTATCGTCTAATACACAAAAGTTGGGGTTATTTATTTCCAATTTGCCTTAAATTTAATTAGATAAAAACTAACTCAAAAATTATTTAAAGTGTAGAAATTATTTATATACTTTATATTGAATTTAGACCATATCAGAAATCTTACAACTAGATCAAACGAGTTACAAAAAATTTGAAATTAAAGCGGTAAAGAGGCTAAGGATTCGTGTCCAACATGTACAGGCCTTTAAAACAAATTCCGCATCTCCATGTTGACGTGATTAATAATTACCGAGTTGCATCAATTATCAACAACAAATATTTTCCTCTTAACATGAACAAACAAATGATATTACCAGGGGACTATTAATGTGAGAGTTCCAACATATCCAAACAAAATTAAAAGAAAATGGAACTAGAAATGGTCAATAATCCATCGATAAGTAAATGTGAAAATATAGATGGGTTAAAACTTGCAGTTATCGAGAGATTGTCGATGAGGGACTATGCGACAGTAAAATTTTCTATAAGTTTATTCCATAAGCTTGGTGGTAACTAACTAACTATAGAGTCTTTCAAGTCTAAAAATGGCAATCTAAGTATATATATATTTTAGATAGCTAGGCATATATATATATTTATTAGAAAGTTAGTGAATTGATATTCTAAAAATTTAAATATTTTCCTATGTGTTACTAATGTGTACACACGTAAAGATATGTTGTAGTGTAACAGTTTGTGTCTTAGTTTATACCATATCAATTTGATAAGTAATGTAGATTGGAAATTGCAAATATCCTGCATTGTTACTTAAAACTAGGAAATGACAAATGTTAAGATATGTTATCCTTAATAAAAATCTTAAATGAATAAATGATCAAATAGATATTACCAATTTTAGGATCCTTGATCCTGTAAGGATACTCGATCCTCAGAGGATACTTGATCCTGATCAGAAAAAGTACTTCTTGAGGTGGATAGCATTCCAAGCTCTTGGTAATCTGTTGCCTTCCAAGTGAGCAAATGATATGCCCTCCTTTCCTGCTTCCTATTCGATCAGATAAGGGCCTTCCTATTTGGGTGCTAGCTTTCCATCAGCTGGATTGGTTGTATTTTGGATTGCTTTCCTCAAGACCAAATCTACTTCTTGAAATCTTCTGATTCTTATACTTTTGTTGTATGCCTCAGCTACCCTTTGTTGATATACTGCCATCCTTATCTTGGCCAGGTCTCTGAGTTCTTCAACAGTATCCAAGTCTTCGAGAAAGATTTCTTTATTAGCTTCAGGATCACGATTGCTTGTTCTGGCTGTAGGAACCACCATCTCTGTAGGGACTACTACTTCGGATCCAAACACCAATGAGAAGGGTGTTTGACCTGTTGCATTTTTTGGTGTCGTCCTGTCGGCCCAAAGTACATATGGTAGCTCTTCGGCCCATTTGTCTTTCTTGGATCCTAGCTTCTTTTTCAAGTTGTTGATGATTATCTTGTTGCTTGACTCTGCTTGACCATTAGCTTGAGGATGCACTGGAGTAGAGGTAATCATCTTGATGCCCCAACTGTCACAAAAGTTAGTGGTTCTTTTCCCAATAAATTGGGATCCATTATCACAAACAATTTCAGATGGGATACCAAATCTAGTTATAATATTTATTTTTATGAAGGATATGACTTCCCTTTCTCGGACTTATACGAATGCTTCTGCTTCAATCCACTTAGAGAAGTAGTCTGTCATAGCAAGCAAAAAGACCTTTTCACTTGGTGCCTTTGGTAGCTTGCCAACAATATCCATTCCCCACTTCATGAAAGGCCATGAAGAGGATATATGATACATTGGTTCTGCTGGCTGATGAAGGATGTTCGCATGCCTTTGACAAGCATCACACTTCTTTGAGTACTCCATCGCATCCTTCTTCATCGTACGCTTACTGCACAGTGCACACGATGTGATACGATTCTATATAAATAAAGTTTAATATATTATTTAAGTTTATTTGTTATTTAGTTTCCTTATTATTTTATAATTAGGTTTCTTTATCTTTTCCTATTTTTTGTGTCTTGGATTCCTATATATTGTAATCTAAGTTTAAGAAAAAGAATAAGAAAAATAATCAGAAAATTGTCTCAAGTTTCGTTTCTCTTCTCTTCTTCTTTCTTGTTTATGGAGCCTAACCCACTCTATAGGTCTATCGGGAGATTGACCATCTCAAATCGGTCAATTTCATTATGAAATGTAAAATATTTATTTGTATGATGTAAATTTGTTTGAGCAGTGTGAAAATGTGAAGTAATTTGTTTATAATATGTGACATTAATGTTATTTATTGTAACACAAAAATGCCACTTATGACCTAATTTGGGGTTAATGAAATGTCCTGTGGTTGCTGCTGCTGCTGCTGCTGTTGTTTATATTATTATATCATGTGTATTAATCGTTTCAGCTTACAAGTGACATTTTCATCAGTTTATTTTCGGCCAAAACAAACTAGCTTGCTAGATTGCCCTCATTCACATCAACAGAGCACCACCCGCAACCCTTGTTGAACGTCATTTCCGCCAACCACAACCACTGTTACACGACACCAGCATGTGTGTTTGTTAATGAAACTATCTGACGAACATGAGTAAAACAATTTACTTAATAACGAACATGAACAAGAAGCTTTACTCGTCGGTTATGTTGTCGTTAATGGTACATGTACATTTGTTCGATAAATGCATGACGTATGAAAACAAGGTCTTATAATTTGGTTCGCTGCGATTCGTAATACAACCCTAGAAGGAGTTATAATTATTTCTAAGCCGCCAAATAACCCAAAGACACATTGGATAACCACATCAAAGACTAATTAATTTCTTAGGTTTTCATTCAAAAGTAAATGAATACCGGATCTTAAGCTTCTATTCCGCCCATTGCCTAATGGACAGACAGCAACCCAAATGAGGGTAAGAAGAAGCCGATTTTGAGAATATAACTTTGTGATGTTAAATTTCATTAATAGAGAGGGCCAGACTCAAAATTTTCGGACGAAACGGATAAATTTACACTACTGAGCATAAAATAGGGACCCCGGTCTCCATGAGTACACGTGCACACAAACAAACACACATAGTTACTAAAGGTTACTACAAGGTTCTGGTTTCCTTAGCATATCATTAATATCATTACATATTTATAATAATTTTTTAGAAAATACTGCACATGATATTACATATAGGAAGGAAGATAAGAGTCTCTAGTGGAACTTAAGGCTGGTCAACACATTGTTGTTAACTGGATCAGCCAAATGGTCCAAAAGGTTCTGGAATGGTCCAACACCAGTCACCAAACCCTGAATGAAGTAACCCAAAATAGCCAACATAGCCAATCTACCATTCTTGATCTCCTTTAGCTTCAATTCCTTGAATGATTTCTCATCTTTACCAAACCCTAACGGGTTAAAGAACGGCCCACCGGGGTACGCTGGGTCACCAGACCCAGCGAACCCTTTCTCCAAGCCCAAAAAGTATTGTTTCCCCATTGAACCGGGGTTGTACCAATCTTGTAGTCTTCTGTGTTCCGCAAAGCCCATAAGCGCCATTTCGAATACGAATAGGGTGAACGGGTCGGCCCAGTAGTTGTATGTACCAGCTGGGGGAATGACACCGGTTTTGAACCATGGGAGGGCAGTTTCCGGAGGGATGAGGCCAAGCTTGCCGAATATTTCGGGTGCTATGGCTCCAGCTGCGCCTAACATGGCGAACCGGCCGTTGATAACCTCGCCGTATGCTAGCCATTTGGGTTCAATAAATCCACCAGTCCCTTCTGGGTCTGAAAGACCAAGTGGATCAAATCCATAGTCACCTGGGAGACTGTAAATATTCTAAGTATTAGGTGTTAAAAGAACCATGCTACAAAGGCTTTCACTTTTGAGTTCAAACCTTGGTATTCAAAATTAATAACCAAGCAAGCACATACCTTTTTCTCTTTTTCTATTTGTTAGAATTTAGTAAGGTTGTGCACGAAACCGGAAAAACTTATCCGAAACCGAAAAGAAATGATGGTTTGGTTTTATGCTTTTGTAAAAACCGAACGTTTGGTTTTGGTTTTACATGTAATAAAATGGCAAATCAGAAAAAAACTGAAGCAAAACCGAAAACCGGAAAGACCAAAACTGAACAGTTTTTGAAAACGTAAAAACCAAGGTTTCAGTTTTTAATTTAGTTTTAGCCCAAAACGAATCATGCACACCCATATAATTTAAATTATATCAATATTTAAGATGGAAAGCACTTAGCTTTGACTTTAATAGTTTAACTACAACAAATTTCTTTTGTTGGGATAGATCTTTAATATAGTTAAGCTACACCATCATTAGCTAGTTAGTATTTAGTATTTACTATACAAAACAATCATCTTTATTCACTACAAATATTTAGATTTCATCTTAAGCTATAAACCACTAAGTTCTGACTTCAAAAGTTTCCTAAATATATCATTTTATAGAAATGAAACAAATATTCAAGTTCTTCAGCTATATATTACCTTCCATCCAGGTAAGAAAGTGATTGCTTGGATGCAAACCACAGTTGCCTGTTAGCTCCTTGCTGATAAGATAAAGTAAACCATCAAGTATTGATCAACCTCAGACATACATATATACATGCATACATGCATTGATACAATTACATATATCAATTATCTTACCTTAACAGGAGGGGTGGAAGCAGCTTTAACAAGAAAAGATATCTTTCTTGCAGGTGTGTTTAGGGGCCTGGCTCCAAAGATTTGTCTAGCAGACTCCACTGATGAAGTCAGTGATGATGAAACCAGTGCTTGTGTTGCCATTTTTTCTTGAAACAATTAGAGGGTTGTTTGTGGCACAGCAAGGGAATGACAGGAGGGAAACATAAGGAAGAGGGTGGAGGGTGGTGGGCCAGGTGAGGTTGTGGTTGTGGTTGGTGTTGAGCCAGCCTGAATTTGCAGATTAGGTTTAGGATCTTTATCTCCAATGAGGTTATCACATGTGGCAGATCACTTGCTTGGATAAGAGATTTTTATTATCTCACCTGTTGGTGGCCTTAGGAATTTGATAAATATTATATTTTTGTTAGAATATTATTACTTGAAAGAAATATATAATTTTTAGCTTATATTTAGCAAGATTTTCAAATACCAATTCCATCTTATTAAACAAATATTTTCTTAAAAAATTATAAATATATACGGTTCAAGATGATATATATAATTTTTTTCAAAACTATATATATATATATATATAGTATCAGGATCATGAGAGAACCTATTTGAAATTGAGAACTATGAGAACCATTTTGAACCATAAAAAACCCAAAAATAAAAAAAATCATAAAAATAAAAAAAACACAAAAATCAAAAAAGTATAAAAACCAAAATTCTTATTTCATCATTCCGATTTATAAAAAAAACTCGGTTTAGCTAAATTATATACACATATGTATAATATATACATATATGTATATTTACATGTTTTTTTGTACACATGTGTATAATTTAAGATAAATGATACTGTACATATGTGTATATTACGTAACTAAAGATTATATAAAATTATACATATGTGTATAATACGACGTTTTTTTTATTTATTTTTATTTTTTTATTGAAACCGGAATGAAATATAAGAATTTTGGTTTTTTTACTTTTTTAAAATTTTTATTATTTTTTGTTTTATGATTTTTTTTAAATGTGTTTTTAGTGGTCCAAAATGGTTCTCAAAGTTATCAATTTGCAAAGGGTTCTCTTAGGATCCTTACCATATATATATATATATATATATATATATATATATATATATATATTCAACCAACGACGGACCCAAGTTATTATTTTAGTTATTGAGTAAAGTGTCATTTTCGTCCTCATGGTTTAACAAATAATGTAAATTTAGTTCAAAATGTTTATTTTTTGCATATGGACAATCCACGTTTCTCAGTTTTTGCTAATTACATCTAAATCACTGACCCCGTTAAATTTAATCATTAAGTCAGGGATAAACATCTTTTTTCCCTCTTTCTTTATTATAATACTTATTTCAGTGAACTGCGGTTTTCGACCATGTGGTTGTCCAAATCTGCGGTTTTAGTCCAGTTTCAAATTTGCAATTTTCTTCCCTATGGTTTCATTTCACTTTCAAATAAAGCCGAATTCACTAATCTCAATAAGTTTGGTCGCTAAACCCATCAGTGTGCATTTTACGTGAGGAGCAGTTTTGTTCTTATTTTTTTCATTTTTCCCAAATACACCTCAGACCCTCAAGTGAGGGGGCTTGCGAATTAATACTGAGGTTTATTTGGAGAGAAAAACGGCAAAACTGGTTGTCACGTAAGGGGCACACAGATGGGTTAACAACCAGACTTAACTAGGTAATAAATTCGGGTTAAATGCAAGGGGAATGAAACTAGAAGAATAAAAATTGCAAACTTGAAACTGTTGAACTAAAACCGCATATTTGAACAAAACATATTGTTTTAACGATTAAATTTAACGGGATGACACTTTATTCTTATGAAAAAAATTGGCAAGAATTGAGATTTTAATGTAATTGGCAAGAATTGGGAAACATGGATGACCTATATGAAAAAAATAAACTTTTTAGACTAAATACACATTATTTGTCAAATCACAAGGACGAAAATGAAACTTTATTCTTAGTTATTTTTACTTTCTATTATTAATCTTTGAGCGGTGTATGGCTAGCAGGTTCTGAAGGTAATGACTCATATATCAACCGCTTTTTACCTAAGTTTGAATATTTTTACACTGATTTTCCCGGTAAGTAGCATACAATTATGAGAACTAAACTTAGAACCTCTCTAGGATAAGCCTTTTGGAAAACCATTGTTTTTATCTGCCATAGTTGCAATATTTAAGGTTGACCTCACAATTTATTGTGTAAATTCATTCACAACCCATATCAAATCCTCCCTCATCTTTAAAATATAAAAAATTCTTCTAAAAACACACACTCTTAAGTCTTTCACCGATTCATTTCTCTAACCCTAAAATATAAAATGTTGCGATAGTTGCTTTTCATACTATTTACTCTTGCTGATGCATAATTTGTCTATCTTGTACTTTGTTTTCGTTTATTTTGGTCTAGATTTTAATTGGGGCCATTTATTAAGGCTCATTCACTTAGTGTGTTAAGCAAATGATACCTATTCGCTAGTTTATAAGCCATGTGCATAGATTGTATGCCTATATTCTCATTCGTTTAGGTTGATAGCTCATACGTTGTTATGTCAGCGTATGGGGTGGGTTGTGAAGCGTATTGTCAAACCCTAACCTAAGACGGAAATGCTGGAGCGTGAGCTGATTACTCATAGCTCTCAAGGTAATATTATACAATAATTAAAATGACAATATCTATTTAATTTAATTAAATATTAGAATAAATTCATATACAAAATACAACTCATTAAACAAACAATGAATACAAATCTAAGTCTTAATTATAATTCTTCTAACTCAATTCTTTACTAAGTCTTCATCAAATCTTGAAACTAATTCAAACAATAACCTGCATATGCGTATAAAATAGAACGGTTTGCCAACAACACATGTTGAGTGAGCAAAACACCAATTTAAGACACTACAATAATAATATATAATGGTACTCTTGACCGCTAAAAAGCTCGTTTAGTAGCTCAAGGGTTCACTCAAGTTCCCGGTCTTGATTTTTCGCATACGTTTAGTCCGGTGGTCAAAGCTTCCACCATGCGTGTTGTACTTAGTCTTGCTACAATCTACAATTGGCAACTTCGTCAACTTGACGTCAACAATGCATTCTTAAACGGTCATCTTACCGAAACCATTTACATGGAACAACCACCTGGATTTGTAAATCCGCAATTCCCGACTCATGTGTGCAAGCTTAAACGAGCTCTATATGGACTAAAACAAGAACCATGTGCTTGGTTTCAACGTTTAAGTTTCTTCCTTATCACCCTTGGTTTCAAATGTAGTCTAGTCGATCCATCACTCTTCATTTACAAAACCAATTTGGTTCTCCACTATTAAGTCGTTTACGTAGACGATATCATTATTACCGGTAACGACTCAAATATATAGACATCGACTATCATTTTGTTCATGAATTGGTCTCTTTCGGTCGTCTTCATACAAAGTTTGTTCCTAGCGCGCTTCAGGTAGCAGCCATATTTACCAAGAGTCTTCACAGACCTCTTTTTGAAAGATTTTGCATGATGCTTTGTGTTGGTCCGCTGCCAGTTTCGCTTGACGAGGAATGAAAGGAGTTAAATTCAATAAAATTTAAAATTTAAAAACAAACCGTTGGTCAACTCCGTTTCACATTTATTTGAGGAGATGTAATCTCTTTAATTCTTGGCCGTATCCTTGTATATAATATTGTATTTGTGCTATTGAAAAAGAAACCTCCACAGCCTTTCACTTAGGATTTTATTAGTGGAAATTTTTATAGCACGAAGAGTGCCTATGCGTCGGGGCCTCCTTTATTCTAGAGATGGAATGTTCAAATCCTATATTCAGCAACATAAGTGATTTATAAAAGTATTTAGAAGTAGGTTTTTGTTTCGTTTAAAAACAAAGAAGAAGAATATGCGGATTACAATCGTGTCTCAAGAAAGCTCAATCAAATATTAAGGATAGTTTTAAAAGTCGTTAAGAAAAAACTGAAAAAATATTAATTTGTTGTAATAATGACAATATGTTTATGGTCAACATGGTGGATGTGATCTTTCCTATTAATTATTATATATTATAATTTTGAATGTCGACACAATAACTACTCAATTTTTTTACATGCTGCCTTATCATTTGTACTTTGTATACTTCTTCTATGCCTTACACGTACGAGTCTCGCCATCCACGTGGTTATCTGTTCTTCACTCTCTAACACATCAATACATCAGAAAGTCGCATCTGATTCTCCGTCTCCACCATCGCCTACGTACACCACGGCATCTCTCGCCATGACCACGGTTTAAGTTTGTTGTCTGTCACATCACAGTTGGATTTGGCACCATCGTCACGTCATCAATGTCTTCAACAGTTGACACATCATCGGCTTTAGCACCACCGCTATCGTCACTGTCGTCTTCAACCTAAACTACCACCGACGTGCTAAGGAAGCCATCGATTGAACCAATATTGATTGTTGATTTACAGTTTCTTGGTGATGTGGCGATGGTACGGCGGCTATTTTCGGTGGAGGAAGTTACACGGCGATGTTCAACTGTTATAAGGTGGCTGCGGCGATCCCGTGGCCTGCTATTGCAGCTGATGTCGATCGGTTGATGTCATTTAGTTAATTTTAAGTATGTTTTGTTTGATTTTGTTTGGAGGTTTTGTTTATTTCATGAATGGTGTTCAACTTCAACTTACTTCGAAGGTCTAAAGTCTAAACCAATTGACAATATTGCACCACATGTAGCTTATGAGCAGGCATTTTTAATTGGGATGTTTGAAAAATATTATTTGAAACTACTTATCTTATGTATTTTAGCTATATCAGCTACTGGAAATAAATTTTATTGTGAATTTTATGATTTCTAGGTTTGGTATTCTGTTTATGAATTTACCCTCGGTTAGATTTTGTTATTCATTTTCTAAAGCTTCAAAAGTTTCATATGCAGACATTTGCCCCCTTTTTGATTTACATTAAACATGCAAATTATCCAAGAAAGAGTGAGTACCTTTCAAGATTAAAGTGTTCATTTTGCTACAAGAAGCAGTAACCACCACGGACCAAACCCAAATTCTGTCTCAAATCACAAAAGTCAAGAAAGAAACACCTAGATGGGATTATTCTCATTGTAGTGGTGGTTTTTCGGTGTTTATGGCTTGAATGGTGTTCAAGATTCTGAATGGATTCGTTGTTATAAAGGCTATGTTGATGAACTTGGCTTCATTTGAGCCTTCAAATTTGTCTTTATGCTATGATGATACAGTCGCGGATTTGCAGCACTGGGGTTTGAGGTTATGATGATTATCGAAGGTCTGAAGCGATTCAGATAGATTGATTGTTTTTATATCTTCGATGTGATGCTTTGATTACGAGTTGAAATGATGAGACTGTGCTTATTTAGTTGCGGTTTTTGGATGTTTATGTGGTTTGAAACCGATCTAAGCACAATTGGTGTCCATTCGTTGCTGCTCCATTCTTACGAGTTTATAATTGGTCTGCTTATGTTTGTACTTTGTGTTTTGCTATGATGCTATGTAATTTGGAATGGTAACGTCTTCCTTTTGTACCGTTGAACGAGATATGCTTCTTCCTTTTGTACCGTTGAACTTTGAATTACTTTCATTTTTCAAATACATGATCGAAATTGAGAAGTTTCGATTGAGTCTCCAATCTCGATAACCAAGATCTGAGATTTTTCTACAGTTTCACAACCCCCCGCAACGCAGGGGTCGAAATTGTTGTATATATTTTACAAGTGATGACATCAATAATTATGGTGCCAACAAAATTCAATTAAATCCCTTTTATAGAATAACTAATCTATTTATTTGGTCAATAACATTTAATAGTAACATAGCATTAATAACTAAAAGTTGATTTTATTTGAACAAAAATATAATATTTTGAAATGGTATATAATTAATTAAACTTAAATGGTGGCAACACATGGCTTTGTTTAAAGGATATGGTAAGAACTTAAATTGATATCAAAAATATAAATGAACAATCAAAGAAATATTACATGAAGACCAAATTAAAATTCAGTCATGAAAAAAGAAAAAGGAAAAACGACACTTTAAAAAACTAGAAGAGATGTGATAAAAGTACAACTTTCCTAAGTTATCACATACTTGAGACTTCAAACTAGTTAATATTAAGTATTTTAGAGAGGTCGGGGCACCGGGTGCCACAACCAGGGTAAGAGTCACCATGTGAGTACATAGCTGCCGATAAAGCGGGTATATGAATCGGATAGGGGCAGGGGTTGTGGTCATTAAAGAAAGAAGATGAGAGAGAGAGAGAGAGAGAGTTGTGTTTGTGTGTGGAGAGGAGAGAGACAGGGCAGGTTCATGAGTATTGCGTTACTACTAGAAGTGACGAACGGCTGGTTTCAATTTCGCATGTTTTTGGATGCTAAGCGGGTTTTGGCGGGTTACACGTGGACCTTCCTTATTTGATCTCTTCATCCTTTGCTTAGTCTTGTCTTTCCTATAGTGGCCCGAAATATGACCAGCATAATGTTGTGAAGTATTAAATACCCTTCCACATCTAAAACATGGTCCATAATAGTCACGTTTTATAGGTATTTCTTTACTAGGGCCAGCAAATCCTTGGGTTTGATCTGGTTGAACCTGCAGCATGACACTTGTACCAGGCAGACCTAGACGAAGTTCTAGGTCGACGAATGGGGCGGTTGTGGTCGAGGGATTTGGCCCCATCAGAATGTTAGACGTAATAAATTGGGGCATTTGGGGAATAGAGATTTCCGGAGAGAGAGACCATTCACATGGTGGTAACATAAAAGAACTATGCCTAGCATATGTGTTGCTAAGCATGGCCCTGTTATGACTGCTTTCGTTAGAGAAGATAAACATGGCTGAAAGAACAATAGCAAAGTATTACAAGAAACAAGAGATTAAAAAATTATTGAGGTGATTTGTATTGATGTCTTGAGGTGATTTTATACTACTCATGCATGATGGTAGCATTTAATTAGTTTAGTGAGTAATTAATGAAATTATTTTAATTAGCAATATAACATACTCCTAATTCTATACATTTGATATCACTAGTCAAAAGACCATTTAATGAATTTAATTTTTCTAAATTGTAATAATGACATTTTTGTAGATGGTCTTCAACAAAAATATCTAAAATCCACATAATAAGATTTGTTGTATATATATATACACACTATTTACTACCTGTGGACAATAAATGTTTGACAAAGAAATATTTCATATTCATATTTACTTATTGGAAAAATTCTTAAAATTATTCTTTTTCACAAAGAAATCTAAAATACATTTATTTTCTTTAAAATTCCCTTACTGCCCTTCTGAAATTCATCGCCTCCATCAATTTGGTTTAGCTTCATTGTTTGGTTTTCAATGCCAAAAATAGATGTTACTGACGATTGGGCTTATAGGTTTAACATAGGACCGTTAAAACCGATCGTTAACACCCTAACCTAACATATTGAATTTTTATCATTTATAAAACTATTGCAATACAATACTCAAACTAAAGTGAATAAAATGTTTGTTTTTATGGTGCAACTTTTTTGAAAAATATTAACTTGGTTATGGCCATTTAAAATTTCGGGGGGTGGGGGGGGGGGGGATAAAAATTGAAATTTAAGTTAATATGGTTAAAGATGATAGATAAACTTGTAATTATTATTTAATTTAACAAAAGTTAATTAAAGTTGATGATGCAAAATTACAAATATTCTTAAGAGTTGAATATTAACCGTATGAATTGTGCTTAAGATTCAAGTTTGCCCTTTTTTACACATATACCGTGTATACTATTATTTGTAAAAACTCTTAAAAAAGTAAATGTTTTAATTTGCTATTGTCTTCCCCAATATATCTTAAATATATATAAACAAAACCTCCATACATTCTCTCAAACTACCAGATTGTTTTATTTGTAAATGGAGGCTTCATGCGTTTGACCCGACTTCACGGGTATGTGTCTCACCAAACCCTGATAACCCTTAAACGGGTCATAATATCTCAATAAATTAACAATTAATCTCATCAAATATTTATATATGAAAATCCTATAAAATATGGATGCACTAAAAATTAATATACGATTTTTTCTAAAATTTTTCTAATTATAATTAAGAAACAATTTTATAGTAAAAAATTAGCGGGTCATGAGTCTCACCAGATAACTTTTAACTGGTTATAACATCTCATTTATTTGTGAAACCATTTCATCATCAAACCCTAAGTAATAAATGATATTTTACACTAAGAAAAATAAAAATAAAAATATATATAAATATTAGAAACGAATAATATAAAACAATTACGTAATACTTGAGGATAAAAACTAGTATAGTATATAGATATATCTGTCTTTAGTTGTGTATTTGCGATGATTTAGTAATAAATGATATTTATTTACATAAAATATAATTTATGATGCATTGTATAAGTTGGTTGACAAGTAATCTTAAATATATATATATATATAATATATATATATATAATAATATATATATATATATATATATAGAAAAGAAATTTTTAAAGGTTTTTTGGTTGCTCCTCATATCCTCTCAAGCTACTAAATTATTTTATTTCTAAATATAAGTTACCTATGCATTTGATCCGAATTCACGGGTATGAGTCTTATCAAACCCAGATAGCCCTTAAACGGGTTTTAACATCTCATTAAATTAAAAAGTAATTTCATAAAATATTTGATATGAAAATCCTATAATATAGGGATGTAGTAAAAATTAATATCCGATTTTTTTTTAAAATATATTATTTATAATTAAGAAACAATTTTATAAGAAAAAACAGGTCATGAGTCTCACAAAATCCAAATAGCTTTTAAATGAGCTATAATATCTCATTAATTTGTGAAACTTTTTCTTTAACAAAACCTAAGTATACTATTAACTTTTTTACAATAAATAAAATTAAAATCCAAAAAATATATAGAAATAATAAAAATGAAAAATTTAAAAACGATGGATAAAAGCCAATTATATTTAATAAAAAGGAAGTTTGGCGCCACTAGACTATGACTGGTCCATTTGGCGGCGCATGATTGTCCAAGTATTATATATATTTTTTTAGTTTTTTGTTTTAAGATTGATGATTAAATGGTTATTCGTGTCGACTCACCAATACAACGTCCGGAACAGACAACGCGTGGGATTTACCAACGACCGGATTTTAAGGACATTTTAGTTTTAGTTTCGGAACCATAATGAACGTAACCGAAACCGACCGAATTGATGTCGACTCATTACCGTAACGCCGGGACCGACAACGCTCGAGTTTTAACACCCGGGTTTTATGACCGAATAAATGTCATTTTAGATATTATCTTTTTTTATATGTTATGTTGACAAATTTATTTGTTGGGTTTAAAAGCTTAGGTTTTACAGACATTGTTTATACTGTCCCGTAACAATATAACTGAAACCCACCAAATTCGTGTCGACTCACCACCACAACACCGGGTACCGACAATGCTAAGGTTCTTTACCGTAACTGAAACCAACAAAATCCGTGTCGACTCACCGTCACAACGCCGGGTACTGACAATGCTCGGGTTTACCAACGTTCATGTTTTAACGACCAAATAAACGTCGTTTCAAATATTTATTTTGTTTTAACGCTTGCGTCTTAGGATTTGGAGTAACATGACAGGTATATAAGCATATTTAACCAGTCCCGGCGCAACGCGCCGGGTAATTTACTAGTTATATATAATACAAATTTTATATCTTTTACAAAATATTCGACATAATGTACCCATATTTTTAACTTGAATTAAAATAAGATCCTAGATTGTATATATAGTCTGCAAACCTTTTTAATCATTTAATTTTGAACTTTTAAGTTAAGTGCATTTAATATGATACGTGGGTGGTTGTAGAGATGTTCAAAACGGTTTGGGACTAGGAACCGGAACCGGTTCCTAACCGGTTCTTATATTCAAAACCACATTTTAAACCGGTTCCAGGCTCGAACTGGTTAGGGAACCGAACCGGTTCTCCCACCCTCGGACCCCTAACCTATCTAACCGGTTCTTACCGGTTCCTGTACCGTAACCGGTCAAAAAACGGCTATTTTTGACCCCAACGGTCAAAAAACGGCCAAAAAACGGTTAGGAACCGGTTTCGGTTCCAGAACCGGTTCCGGTTCGGTTCCGGTTCCTACCCGCCCCCACTCAGAAATGCAAGAACCGGTCACGGATCATCGGGTTGAATCAGATAGGGTCCGGTTCCTACAAAAAACGGGTAGGAACCGGTTCGGGTCCGGTTCTGGTCCACCGGTTCGGTTCCAGGAACCGGTTTTGTTGATCATCTCTAGGTGGTTGGGGTAAAGTTGAAATACAGAAGAGAGAAAAAATAAGAAATGTAAGAAGGATTTATGATCACATAAAAAATATTTTAAAAGTAAAAAATATTATAATTCAAAATATAAATAAAAAAATGAAAAAAATTAAAAAAAAACTTAAATGTTTCCGCCATCATTCCTGTTCAAAGAAAATAAATAAATAAAATTGACGAAAAGACACAATGCCGAGATCAAAGACACAATAACGAAAATGAACAAAAGACACAATTATAACTAAAAAAAGACACAATAGATCGCAAAATATAACACAACGTCGAACAAAATAAATGTCGAGTAATATAACACAATGTGAAATAACAAAGACACAATGTTAAGCAAAAAAAGACAATTAATGAAGAAAATAAACACGAAACATAATAATTAACAAAAAGACACGACTTTTTTCACTTACCAGTGTGTTTTTTTTATGAGAACGAGAAAGACGGTGGAAACATTTTTGTGTTTTTTACTTTTTTCGTTTTTTATTAAATTTTGAGTAATTATTTATTTATTTATTTATTTTTTTTAATTTTTTAGAGATTTTTGTGTAGCTACAAATCCTTGTTATCCTTGTTTCTCTTTATAGAATAATTTAACCCGTTGGGGCCATAATATGAAGATGAAGTGATGATATACCCGACATTGGTTCTCGTATCTTATTGAGAATTCTTGTAGCCAAAGAAGTGAGAAGCCTAAACCACTTGTTTTGTGGTTTATTTATTTATTTATTTATCAGTTAATTAATTAATTAATTTATTTATCAATTAATAAATTAATTAATTTATCAATTAATTAATTAATTTATTTATTTATCATATAGATTATTTTTTTTATTTTAATTATGTTGCTTTAGAGATATAAAACTTAACGGAATAAGAATCAAACAACGTTGTAGAGTATGTAATGAAACTAAAAGAGAGTATTGTGAAATACTTAAGTGAAACATTGACAATCAACTAAACGTGAATTGCTTATTGCTTCAACTTTTTCGCCAGCTTCCATATACATCTCAAACATATTCGTCCTAACTACTAATTCTTCTTCGCTTAGAATCAAGAACTATAGTTGATTAATTGCTAGTCGGTCTTCTTCTTCTTCTTTGAAGAAACCGTCGGTCACCTGTTTCAAAAAACGTCGCCAGCGACGGGAACACCATCTCAATTTTTGCCGATCGACAACGTGTTTAATATGGGCGGGAATGTGTTAGACACCCTTAGTTTGGTATAAAAACTTGTTGGGACGCCGGGTTTGAGTAGATGTGGGAGCTTAAAATTTTTTTTGAAAGGGGGGTCATTTTTTCTAACTAATCACTTGGAGGCTAGAAAAAAAAAATGTTTCTAAAAGAGGGGTTACCTCCTTTGTTAATGGCGTGAGTTTTTAAATCTTATAGGGTATAAGAGGATGTAAGATTTTTGCCAGGTATAAGGTTCAATCCTATAAGATATAAAACCTCACGCCATTACTAAGGGAGATAACCACTAACCTCTCTTTTAAATGCATTTTTTTTCTAGCCCCCTAAGGGATTAAATAGGAAAAAATGGCCCCCCTTCTAAAAAAAATCGGATGCTTATGAGAGGTTTTCAAAACCTGTCGTCGTGAAAACCAAATTGGCGTAGACGATGTCCATATTAGGTTTCTCATTACTAGAAAATATTGATCATTTTGGTAATTTTCCCTTATTTATTTTCTTTCTTTTTTAGGATAAGCAGGCATAATAAGCTTGAATTAGAATTTCAAAATATTTTTTTAAACTAGCTAGAAGGTGTACATGTACCCATGAGTTGCGGCTGAAATTTTAAAATATTCTCAACATTGTTGTATAAGATAAATTTGAAACATTTACAGTTTTAGAAAAGTTTTCATTCCTTCTAAATGAGAAATCGTATGCTATATTACAATTTACTGCGAGTTACTCGTTAAGATCTAATCTGGGGTAGGCGATTAAACAGCTTCCCTCAAATTTCAACTTCCCAAAGTTACATCAATGTGTTTCTTAAGTTGTGCTCATAGAATCCGTATCAAGCGAGGACATGAAATGAGTTTGATGAACGATAATAATCAGTAAATGTCCGTTTAACTAGTTATTAACTAACTAGTCAATAATAATGAATAATAATCTAAAGCCCAATGACCAAAGGAAACTTGACAGTGCAACAAAACAAATGGTTATGCCTTTCATAACAATCTCTGGTGGAAAATGTAAAGTAATTAACTATCATTTTTCGGCCCCCTATGTTTTCGTCAAGCTTTGCCACTGCACTCGAGGTTAACAAAATAGCATATAAGGCACCATTAAATACCGTCTACTTATACCTTACTAGTCTACCGATATAATCTCATGATTATACATGTTCTCGCTCTTTGTCACCTTCATCGAGATCTAGTGGCTCATCTCACTGAACTACCAAAACAAGCTACCAACTGAATTACTAAACAGTTGTCTTAACTTAAAGAAAGACCTCAATTTCCAAAACTCAATTTGGATATGTGGTTAATCACAAACAATTAATTGTCTATTTACCTAAGATCTTGTCATGATGTTGTAAACACTCATCAATCGGTCATCATGAGACTACGCTTAATTAACAAACAATTAATGTTTGTGAAGCAAAACAACAATCTTGAAAGTAACCTCACCGTATACTTTTATGAACACACTTTTGTTAATTCTTTCACACCGAATTGATGTTTATATCATCTAGACATGACTTCAATTTGGAGGCCTTGTTCGTAAATTTATGGATCTTGGTCAATTAATTTATGAATCCGATCCCAGGATTTGGATGAGAGCTACTAATTTTGTTCATCAATTATAAATCTGACCTAAGTTTTGGTATGCAATCAACTTCAAAACTCTACAACAAGTATTTTAATAGTTTGGAATGCAATCCAACAATATTACATGTTCCAGTATATATCACTACAAAAAAATAATCCCCTCATTTGTTGAGTGTAATTAAAGGTCATTCGCAAATGGAGGTTTCGGTTGCAAATACGTTTGGCGCTAATATACTTGGCAACCAACTTTTTGACACAAAAGTTAATTTGTGTCCATTTTTAGGGATGAAATTTACAACCAATAGGTACGGATAGATTTTGTGGTCGAATATATGTGACATATTTTGAGATAGAATTTTGTCGAGGGATTTTGTGAAAAAATTTTCTTCGCAAATCCCGTGCTGAAGTTTATATTCTGTTTGAAAATATGTATATGTTCTTTTCTAATGGACGTGAATATACATACCACTGATGTCATTTTACCAGTTTTGGAATAAGTTGCCAGAAACTTTTACCTTTAGCTATCATTTGTTCAGCCACTTATAAAGACCATTTTTCTGCAACTTTTAGTCATCCATAAGACTCCGTCAAGGTGTTTTGCCCCCTTAAGACCCAATAGAGACAGCCTTGACCACCACCAGGGCGTTGTCTCAAACCCCGTTAAGGGGTTGCAACCCCCTCAGTGGTAGGGATTCGCCCCTTAAAACCTTAGAGGTTTCTTATTACCCATGATCATAATAATATTGAGCGGATGTATACTCCAGACCTCCAATCTCGTATCAGTGTTTGTTATGATCTCATTTGGTCTTAAAGTAAATTATGATTATCTAAAATATCTTCATGACACTAAAAAATCACCAATAAAGTCTACTTCATAATCAAGAACTCAAAGGAGTTATATTTCTGAAAATCAAGAACTCAAAGGAGTCAACCTCGTTTGTCAACGAAGGCATAAAGTTGAATTAATATCTGGACCGATAGTTTTCATTCACACGTAAGGGAGTACTTTATGGTAGATTGGCCATTAAAATGGTGAGGGTTCAAACAAATATTGAGCATATTTAGTTTAAGTGGGTTTTAGGTGGTATCTAACTAGAGAGTGTGTGACTATGGTTGCCATTCTAAACAAATGAAATGACATTTATTAGAGAATATAATTGATATGTGTTACAATAGTTAGAAAGTTGTATATGTTGCTGAAATGATGTGGTTGTACAGGGCAATATAGTTTGTACTTCATTTCAAGTTGTGCATACCTTCTGCTGTGGATTTTGTAACTTAGATTTTACCTTTTTCAATTTAGAGAGATTTTAGGTTGTTCTTGGTTTATTTGTTTGCCTATAATTCGGTTTGCCGTGGTTTAATGCTAAAATTTGAACTTAATTACCTAGGCTCTTTTATTGGTTGTCTATAATTAGCTCCTGGGATATGAGTGTTTACGGCGTGTTATTTATAGAAGTTACTGTCATATTAGGTAATTGGGTTTTGTGTATATCTGTGAGAATCATGAGCGGTAACTTCAATATGTTTTGAGTTGTTTAGACCATTCCCTTCTTTTGTTTGTTGTGCGCGCAGACATTGAAAATTAACCGAAGTACTGGAATTCTTTTATTTTGTGAAACATTGGAATTAAGCTGCTATAAAAGGGTATTTTGATTTGTTTCTTGTTCTGTAGATTTGGATCTGTTTTCGCTTGGTCCATTTTGTAATCAAGGTTGTGATGACTCCTAGCTTTTTTGTGTGTCGACTTATGTTCAAGCGAACTGACACTTGTGAAGTCAAAGGTTGCTTTGCAACGACAGAATTATACCATGAAAGCAATGTGTGTAACGTTTTTTTTTTATTTTATTTAGGTTTTTTTAATTTTAGTGTGACATTATTTTCAGGGTCATTAGCGTGTCAGTTAATCTGCGCAAAAGTAAAGGAACAAAGATGCCACTAATGTAAAAACTTATTGTTACAATTTCTATTTATTCAATTAGTATGAAGTATCGGCTTAGACATTAAACGTATTTCACAATTAGGTTGTTTATACACGAACGTCGGTATATAATTAATAACATCATCTGGATTCATTACTCAATGAAGTAGGCAAAGTAAAGATCGAAGACGACGAAGAGGCTGAGTTCTGGGTGACTCCTTGCATCAGCACACAAAGTTAAATTTCTCATTGAGCTTCATTGTTTTATTCCTGTATGTTTTTAATTAGCAGTAGTACAACTGCACTAGGTATCATAATGTGTGTCCACACATCTTTTTTTGTTTCACTTACTGGAATTTGTGAATGGTTTGTTTTTCGTTACATCCATACATCTTTCTCGGTTTTATGCCCCCGCCGCAAAGCGGGGGATCTAAATACTAGTTCTGACTAAAAGATGATTTTATTTGAAAAAAAATAGTAACAACTTTTAATTAATCCTTAATTAATATACTGTAAATTTCCGTGAAAAAAAAATATACGGTGGGGGCCTTAAAATTTTTTTTTATGAGTGGCATTTTCTATAACACGAATAGTACGCACCTCCTTTATTTTAGAGCTCAAGAGTTTAAATTCTACTTGCGACAATATCAATGATTTATAAAAGTTTTTAAAAGTAGGTTAGTTTGTTGTTAAGTAAAGCAAAAGGTATTAATTTGATGTAATAGTGACACTATGCTTATGATCAACATGGTGGATGTGTTCTTTGCTATTAATAGTATATCAATACAACAAACTTGAATTAAATCTCTTCTATGGAATAAGTAATTTATTTATTTAGTCAATAGCATTTATCGTCCTAGCAATAATAACTATAAGATTATTTTATTGACAAAAAAATATCTTTTTTGAAATGGTATATAATTAATTTAACTTAAATGGTTGTGATACATGGCTTTGTTTAAGCATCTGGCAAGAACATAAATCGAAATCAAGAAACAGATATTATCAAAGAAATATTACATGAAGGCCAAATAAGGATCCGCAAACCTTGAAACAAAAAAGGAAAAAAAAAAGATACTTTAAAACACTAAAAGACATGTGATAAAAGTACAACGAGCTTTCCTACTTTATCACAAGCTTGAAACTTCGGACTAGCTAATATAAGTCACTTATGGAGGTCGGGGCACCCCCCCCCCCCCAGCCCGGGTAAGAGTCCCCATGCGAGTGCACCGCTGTCTGTAACACAAGTAAAGGAAGGGGCATGGGGTATTGCGGTCATTGAAGAATATAGAGAAGGAGATCTATATTTGATCGATCTCTCCATCCTCTTCTTAATCCTGTCATTCCTATAGTGACCCCCCATGTGGCCAGCATGTTGTTGCGAAGTTTTAAAGACCCTTCCACATCTAACACATGGTCCATAATAGTCACGTTTATTAGGCATTTCTCTACTAGGGCCAGTAAAACCTTGGGTCTGATTTGGTTGAACCTGTGGGATGACACTTGTACCAAGTAGACCTAGTCGAAGTTCTAGGTCAACGAAGGGGGTTGTTGCGTTCGAGGGATTTGGCGCAATGAAAAAGTTGGATGCAACTAATCGAGGTATTTGGGGGATAGATACTACTGGAGAGAGAGACCATTCATATGTAGGTGAGGTAAAAGAATTATGTCTAACATAGGTACCGTTAACCATAGCCCTTTTATAACTGCGTTTGTTAGAGAAGCTAAGCATGACTGAAAGAAATATAGCAAATTTCTACAAGAAACAAGAAATTATTGGGGGTGATTTGTATTTGATGTCTTGGGGTGATTTTATACTACTCATACGTGATGGTAGCATTTAATAAGTTTAGTGAATAATTAATGAAATTTTTTAATACCAATATAATGTACTAATTAATTCTACATACTTGTTATTATGAGAATATAATTTTACACACTTTGATATTACCTCCCTTTAATGAATTTTAATTTTTCTAAATTATAATAATGGCATATTTATGGATGGTCTTCAACAAGAGTACATAAAATCCACAATAAAAGATTTTATATATACGTTATTTATTATTACTTGCGGACATTTAATTTATCTTTGACAAGTTTATGAATATATGTATACTTTTCATATTTATTTATTTTCTTTCTTTTTAGGATAAGTTAGACATAATTAGTTTGAATTTGAATTTCAATCTATGAGTTGGAAAAGAAACGTTCAGTGAATTGTTTGTGAATGGTTCTACAGAAAGTTCATAGAAAGTTCATTTATGTTTGTTTATTAATTATTTAATAAACGAACAAAACATGAACAAAAAAGTTGTGTTCATTTAATTAAACGATCGAACAAGAACATATGTTTCCTTCTTTCATGTATGTTCGTGAACGTTCGTTTACATCCGTTTATTATGTTCGTTTATGTTCATTTAAATATATATATAGAAAATAATTATATACATAAATGAACACGAGCATGTTCATTTTTCAATAAACGAACATGAATACAAATATTGTTTGATTAAGTGTTCGTCTTCGTTAAAGGTTAATGAACGCACAGACACACCCTTATTCATGTTTGTTCGGTTTGTTTACAGGACTACGAAAAAGGTAGATATATTTTTGAAATTTTTTGTAAAGATGGGATTTCATCTCTGAAATAATCAAGAATATGTGGAGATTACTTTGCTATTTATAACTTATTAATATATGAACATAAAATTATAAAATATGTGTATATTTTGCTGATATGTTTACACAGCCAGAAACAACAAAATATTAAATGACAAAAACGCATCCACTTCGAATTTATTAAAATGCTTCCTTTTTTTTGGTAATTAATAGGGAGAAAATAAGAGAATTAAAATCGCCTTTTTGTTGTAACTAGTAACCGTACCCACATGTTGTGGTGGGCCGAGTTGGTGTCATGATTTGTGTGTATTAGACATGCTCATAAAATCATTTGCACTTTAGGGAAGCAATATTGTTAAGGCGGTGTATACCTTGGTTGGTTAGAAGTTGGTTTTTTAAGTAGATTATCCACCTTAGTTAAGTACAAAATATGAGATGGTTTCTACGATACATATTTTCTCAAAAGCAAGCATGTAATTTCTTCATGGTTAAAAGGTGGTTCTTGAAACCATGGTTGACTTCATTGTTCATATTTTCCAAAAATTATCTTTGTTCTTCTATCCACGGTCAAAAGAAGGTTGTTTTCCAAAACGTGGTCCGTTTTGGTTTAGATTCATACTTTGCAATTGTTATTGAGCTCAACTTTTCGCCTACGGTAGAATAAAAGTTGGTTTTAGACCAAAGACTCGGTCGAATCAACCTTTTTAATGCCTACGTCTAAACACTATCAAGAGATGTTTGAAAGAAAGAAATTTCTCAATGCAGAAACAAAGGACATGCTTGCATCTAGTGGCCATTACTATATTTATGTTTATTTGTATGAGGCTTTATATGTGTCATTGAATCAAGAGATGATTAAAATCAAAAGATTTTTTTAAATGGTGGATGCAGAAATTAAAACATCTTTAATAAACTGGCACTTGCAGAAATTAAAACAAATTTGTGGCATTTGCAAGAAGATTTTGGATTATTCTAATGGTACAGATTATGGGAAAAAAACTATTAAAAAACTTTTTTAATACACTTTTTAAAAAAAATACAAAATATTAAAAATTTTGTATTTTTTTTAAATAATGACAGCTAAAAAACTAATAAATAATAAAGAGACAAAACGTATTTTAAAAATGTTATTTGTTAAATACACTTTTTTTATTTGTTAAATAAGGTTATTTGAAAAAAGGTTATTAAGTAAATAATAAAAAGAAAAAAGTAAA
Source organism: Bidens hawaiensis (assembly GCF_021521415.1). Classification (NCBI taxonomy): domain Eukaryota; kingdom Viridiplantae; phylum Streptophyta; class Magnoliopsida; order Asterales; family Asteraceae; genus Bidens; species Bidens hawaiensis. The sequence goes on from NW_027494746.1 coordinate 82,387, forward strand.
TAATATAAAGAAAATGGGACTAGTGTTGTCAAATCAGTTAGAAATCACTATTCACATCCGTCATTTGAAATGACGGATATCAGGATGACATCTTCCATTCAAATGACGGATGTCCATCAAAAATTCATTTTTACACATAGGGGTAGCATACTTTGGATATTGTGACCTGCCAGTCAAACTGGCGGATCACCAAAGTTGACATCCGTCATTTTAAATGGCGGAACACGAATAAAATATTCGTGATCCGACATTTGAAATGGCGGATCTCCTGGTTGTCGTCCACCTCACCAGACATGATCGATCTGACAGGCCTACATGTTTGTTGACATCCGTCATTTCAAATAACGGATCTCCTATTTTCTAATACAACTTTTCTCTCCTATAATCCATTTTATCCTACGTCTTCTTCCTATTTTAAAATTTTTTTCCAAAAATGTGACCAAAGGCAGTCACAAAGACCCCTCACATGTGCAGAAACAATATCATAGTTAATTACACACATCGTTGATCAAATTTACCATACTCTAAATAAACTTTTGTATCTACCGTATGTAATTAAACTAAATGTTACTTTGAATGTACCTTCACTTTTCCATATCAATTGCAGACTGCCCCAGCGGTTACATGTGGTATCAACCAAGCCGTGTTATAGTATTATTTACACGGAATGAAGAAATGACAATGGTAACCTAACTAAGGCATATTAACTAGCAGTTGATAGGCACATAGGCACACTGTCCAAACCTAGAAATTCCCAAATTAGGGAAAGTTAAGAAATACCTTGAGCTGGGAACTTCGCGAAACGTAGAAGTAAAAAGAAATACGTCAGCCGAGGAAGCCATGTGAAGAAACGTGTATCGACTTACTTGTATACGATCAACGTCCCTCAGGTACGAGTATGCTATATCACCGATGGTTTTCCGAGATACGAGTTCTTCGACCTACAAAACGAACAGCACCGTGAGCTTACCCCTCAGAAAGGGACAGAGGGATCCTCTTTGGGGTAACCCTCCGGTGTGAGAATCAGGTATTGTAGGAGAAGATAATCAAGATGTGAAAATGAGTAAAGGACTTAGAGTATATTTTCTTGCCTGCCTCCAACTGTGGAGGTGGTGTGGTATTTATAGTATTAGGGTTTCCAATGATTGGGCTCAGACCCAATTAGGGCCTTTTTGGCCTCCTCCTATTGCTTCGCGCCACATGTACTTAGGACACCTGGTGCTTTTTCATTGATTATTCTCTGACCAATGTATTTCACCTGACCCATGTGCCATCACGTGGTGGCACATGGGCTTTGCTGAGTTGTCCACCCTTCATTGGCAGCTGTCAACATCAGCACATTCTTTATTCCTTAAAAGATACCTTCTGGAAGGTTGCCTGATGAGTACAATCATGGTTGTCCTTATCCTGATTTGGATTAGACTATTGTCTCATTTGTTGTGTGTCGCTTACGCGCGGCCTTTATGCGCCTATCCCGGGGATGCGCAAGGTCTTCTCTTTATTCTCACAGATGTTTCATGCGCTTGCGCGTATGTGATATGCGCCACGCGCAGATGTTTCATGCGCTTGCGCATAGGTTTTGGCTTTGTGTCTTCATGACATCCTGATTTCAAGCCTCTTGTCTATATCTTGTGGGTTGACCCGCCCCGCTCGATGTTAAGGCGGGTGCATACCCCTTCAAGCCCCCCCAGTCTAATGTGTGTCTTGTCTCGCGCGAGCGAGGTAAGATAGGTATTAGACTTAATAGTTTGCATTTTCAATAGGGCTTGTTTTTTCTTTTTCTTTTCTTGTATGCGCGTTGCGCGAAATTCCATCCCTTTGGTTAAAACGAATCGTCAATGCACGTGGTTGGTTGGTGTTGACATGCATCAGAGATAGAGACGTTATGTGTCAGACCTTTCGTGTGCTCGAGGTGCTACAGTGGCCTTTCACGTCTCCTCATGCAGTGTCAGGAACACGTGTCGCGCTTATGTTGGCCTACGCCTGCGAGTGGGGGCGCGTGAGCGTAGATCTGATTATTACTTGTTTCTCTTTCTCTCCCCTGGGCCTATAAAACCAAACCTTTTGAACGGATTTTTCTTCATCTTCACTGTCATTTTCAGAGCTTTCGCTTATCATTTACATTCCGATTAAGAGCTTTCGTCTTCGTCCCTGAATTCCGTGCTTAAAGTAACCATATTGTTCGATTCGCAATTGTATGTCTGATAACCCAGACACCACAATTTTCCCTAGTAAAGGCCGTGTAAAATCAGTGGTTATGTCTACTTTGAAGAAAACCGGCAAGGGTATTCGGGTTGCCGAGGCTTCGTCGGAGGAGGGGGGAAAGAATAAAACGGCGAATAGATGGGACGAGATCCCCTGCAAGTTGAAACAGCCCAAGCTTGATAGTCTCATTGCTTCACAGGGTTTTCTCCCTGAGTATGGTTGTCTGCTCCCGGCAGCCGGGCAGACGGCGGCGGATCCTCCTGCCGGCTATATCTCTCTATATTCTCATTTTCTTACTTACTGTAACCTTCGTCTTCCGATGACAATGTTTATAGGTGCACTCCTTCAATTTTATGGGATTCACATATCCCAAGTTCATCCTTTTGGGTTGGTGCGCATGACTCATTTTGAGTTTATGTGCAAAGCTCAGCGCGAAGAGCCTACTCCTCGCCGCTTTCAATATTTCTATAAACCAAAGGTTCAAGATTCTTGGTTTTCGTTTACTCCGCGCAGTCAGAAGGTTAAATGCTCTACTGTCACTTTTAAGAGCCTTCATGACTGGACTGAGAAGTTTTTCTACGTCAAAGCTGGTGTTATTCCAATCCACATGAGTGTGCGCGCGATCACTTCTGCGCCCGCGGATGACAATGTCCTTAAGAACCCAACGGGCACATGGGTTAAAAAATTAACTGCTGAACCATCCCCCGCCAAGAATATTTGCGAGGAAGCGTTGGTGGGGGTTGGTATGAGCAAGAGGTGGACTGACAGCGAGACTGAGCATGTCATCCATGTTGATGGCTTAGGTGGGTTGTTTGTTCATTGCATTAATTTTGCGCGAGTATAATTCGTTTTGTTGATATCACTTGTCTTGTTTTATGCAGAAAGCAAGGAATACATCCACGCCGCCTATGACGAGCATACAGAAGGTGGCTCTGTCGCCCTGAACGCTGGGGAAGTTGCTTTCCCTGATCACTTCGATGATATGTTCATCCCTGTCGACTTAGAGTTTTGCTTTGACAGCGATGCGCCTGGTAAGCCCTTGTATTTGTGTTTAGGCCCTTAGAATACCAAATTTGGTTTTAACATTTCTGTTGCGCGTATTGTAGATGCGCTCGCTAATTATGGGTTGGAGCCTGTGGAAGTGGAAGGGGAGGAGGAAGAAGCTGAAACGCAAAAACTCAAGCGCAAGGCTAAAGGCAAAACTGGCGCAGGGGCCAGTAAAAAACAGAAAAAAGATGATGCCTCTGTTGCCCAGAATCTTCCTCCTACTCAAGTGAAGGGACTTGAGAAAACCAAGGGTTTTACTTCCAAGTTTTCCTCGTCTTCTTTGCCTCGAGGTGTGGGCACGCCTCCAGTCCACACGAGGTATGGTGCTGCCACCTCATCTCTGCGCGCGGCGGACAAGGGAAGCGGTGCTGCGCCTGCTGTTTCGTCTTCTCCAACAGGTATACTTTTGTTTATATTTTGTGATTTTATGAGCGTGATTCCGATAGAGTTATTAATGAAGCTTTGTTCACTCAAATGTTTGTAGAGCCGGCAACGTTGGTGGCTCAACCTCAGGCGCAGCAAGGTGCCAAGGCTATGCCGAATGTTGTTTTGAAGTCCTCTGTTTTGCCATCAAAAAGGGGGGAAATGGACTTCATGGCGATGCTTAATTCGCGGACTGCGGTGCGCCAAGGTATTTATTGCGCTTTGATTGTCTGATTTTTTCCTTTAGTTCAGGTCATGAATCATTTCTCCTTGTTGGTTTTTTCATAGGAATTATAGCTGGCACACAAGCTGCTTGTGGCGCTGCTAGCGCTGGCGCCGTTAGTTCTGCTCCTGCTCCAACAAGTACTGAATCTCCCCTCATTGAGATCACTAAGGAGCAGGAGACTATTTTTCGCGCTGCTCTAACAGCGTCAAGACCTCCCTCACCTCCTCCTGCGCGCAGCCCTCCTCGTGAGACTATTTTTGATTCTTCCAAGTCGCAGGAGAAGAGACCTGTTATAGAGGATGATGAGGAGGTTAATTTTGAAAATTCTGATAGTGGCCGCGTAAGCCCTATAGCGCCACGAGACTTCGTGGCGCAGCCTTTTTCTCATGGGGCAGGCAGGAGCTCATCAGCTGGCGCTAATCTTTCTGCCGGTTCTCCTCATGTATAAGTTTATTTTGCTCCGCTGTGCAGACTTCCAAGTTAGTGTTTAGATAACTAAAACGTTTCTTTGCGTTGCTTTATGTTTGTAGGGAGCCGATCACATATACCGCCCGAGCTGGAGTATCACTGAAGAGAGCTCATTCCAATCCTTGGGCGTATGTGAAGACTTTTGGGCTCACTCTATTCCTCCAGCTGAAAGGAGGTTTCAAGAGGACCGCGCTCACGTGGATTTGCTTAATGACCACCTTTTTGCTGGGTCTGCGTTTTTTGCTGCCTCCCAAGAGCTTCGCAATGATTATATAAAGGTACGTGATGCCCTTGTGGAGGCCAAGCAAGAGGCTAAGGTTTCTGCTTGGAATCTTTCTGATGCCCGAGAGAAAGCTGAGAAACTCCAAGCAGAACTTAGCGAGAACCGGGCAATTTCCAACGCTGCTTTTGTGAAGCGCGGGCTTGAGCTGCAAGCTGCGCGGGAGAAACTGCAAGTGGCAGAGGCAGATGCGGCCAAGTACGCGCGTCAAGCGCATGACCTGGAGTTAGCAGTGGAGGCGCGTGACCAAACTATTGCGCAGGTTAATACTGAAAAATCTTTATTGGAGACTGAGGTTGCGGGCCTGAAGAAAGAGCTCGATGCTGCGCGAGCGGAAAAGATTGAAGCCTTGGCGGCAGCAGCGTCTGACAAAGAAGAGCTAGAACAAGTCAAGGAAACTGTTAAGTTATTAAACTCTCAAATCCCTGCTCTTGAGACGTCTGTTTCTTCCCTCGCGCAGGACCGTCAATGGCTGAGTTCACAGGGTGTGACTCGTTGCGCTTATGCCATGAAATACTCAGACGAGTTTCAGACCCTTGTGATGGACTGTAATGCGGCGTCGCGCTTGGTGGGTCGGGCTGAGGGGTTTAAGGATTGTTATGATCCTTGAGCAGGTATTTTATCCTTACTGAGTTTACTTGACTTATTTTCATAATCTTTGGTACTTATACTGTTCCTTGTGACTTGCAGATAGCCGCGCTTGCTGACCAGCCCGATCTTGGCTCTTTAAAGAAATTACTTGATGAATGTGAAGGGACTGGTGGCAGTGATGTTGGCGCGGGCAACGCTACCTCTGCCAGCGGCTCTAGCGTGGCCAAAGGACCTACTCCTGACGCTATCATGACAGAAGACGACTATATTCAAGACGAACAGCTTGATTATGGTACGTTTGGAGATGACGAGGAGCGGGTTGCGCCAGATGCTGAGGGAGGAAATAATGATGAGGAGGATGAAGAGGCTGATATTAACATAGAGACTTTAAAAGCCCTTCTTTTTTTTTATTTGTAGTTTCTACCTCATCATTTGTAAATTTGTAAACTTCTATGTTTCGGAATGAAATTTTGTTTTTCCCTTATTCGCATCTTGCGCATTCCCAATTCATCTCTTTATATTGCATGTGTGTGCTTGTTGAATATAAGGTATGCTTACACATTGAAACTTGAACAAGGTTGAAAGGAAATTATTTTTACTTAATCCTTAACAGTTGTCATATTTCAAGTTATTTTGCGATATTCTGAATATGCTGACACGTGCCTTGGCATTTCATTATTCCTCTTTCGCGCGACGTTATCGTGCATTTATTATAGGGAATTATGAATGAGTTTTTTAGCCTTTACTTGTCAGTATGTGTTACTCTACCTATATCCATTATGATCCTATGCGCGGCCCCGACCTGAGACCTTAACAACTATGCTTTGACATGTGCTTTGCCTTAGTTGTGCTTAGGTATTTTTATGGTCCAGCTGCGCAATACGTAGGATGGATGCTATGAGTAATTTGAGCTAAGGCTCATATTATTGGGCTAAGGCCCTGACGTTTTAGAGTTAAAACTCGTTAACGCGTCTGAGCTTGAAGCTCGCGCATGTATGCTTTACTTCGTTTTATTTTTAGTTTGATGTCAATACAATGTTGTCATATTGCTCAAAATTAATAAAAGGAAGTGTGAGACATGTATGCAAAAGGTAATAGAACGCATATAGAGCGCATCATTATTCATAATGGCTTAAAAAGCCTTGATTACAAACTTGACAACTTTTACATGAAACATTTTCTAAGTTGTGCTGCGTTCCATGTGCGCGGGATCTTCTTTCCATTTAAATCTTTTAAAGCGTATGCGCCTTTTCCCAATTCTTCCGAGACTTGATAAGGTCCCTCCCAGTTGGGAGACATCTTTCCCGGGGGTATTGTGCGACCAGCTTCATTGTTCCGAAGGACAAAATCATTCTTCTTGAAGTGGCATTCTTTCACGCGCTGATTGTAGTATTTTTCTAGCCTTTTCTTGTATTTGGCTTCACTGATGATAGCCGCCTCTCTGCGTCCCTCAAGCAAATTGAGATCCAACCTCCTTTCTTGCTCGTTATCCGTCTTACTCATCATGAGCACTCTATAGGATGGGCATCCAATCTCTGCTGGAATCATAGCCTCCGTTCCATAGGTTAGGCTGAACGGGGACTCGCCATTGCTGGTTTTGCTTAATGTCCTGTGCGCCCACAGGACATTAGGTAACTCCTCGACCCATGCATGGGACTCTCCCTCCAACCTTTTCTTCAGCCCATTCGGCAAGCTTTGGTTCGTGCGTTCCACTTGACCATTCCCTTGAGGGTAGTATACTGAAGTGAAGACCTGATTGATGTGCAATTCCTTGAACCAACTGGATATCTTCCTGTCAGTGAATTGTTTGCCATTGTCGCTCACGATTTCCATGGGCAGGCCAAAACGGCATACGATGTGGCTCCAAATAAATTGCTTCATTGCCTCGGCTGTAATTTTTGCCAGTGGCTTGGCTTCAACCCATTTTGTGAAATAGTCTACTGCCACTACCAAAAACTTTACTCGCCCTGGCGCTTGTGGTAAGGGACCCACAATATCGATTGCCCACTTGTGGAAAGGCCATGCAGAGGTCACCGGAATCAAGTTGTTCTTTGGCCGCATGGTATTTGGCGCATAGCTTTGACACGCTTTGCATTTTTGGATCTCTTTTAACGCGTCCAAGTGCATGCCTGGCCAATAGTAACCTGCGTTCATTGCCTTGGCGATCACCATGCGCGGGCCAGCATGTATTCCACAGATTCCTTCGTGTATCTCTCTGATCACATAGCTTGCTTCCTCAGCGTCTAGGCATTCATGAGTGGTCCAAGATAAGAGCGTCGATATAACGTACCATCGAGCATTTCGTAGTTCTGCGACTTGTGTCTTATCTTCCTCGCCTGTGCGCGATCGTCTGGTAACTTTCCCTCCTTCAAGAATTCCATTATTGGAGTTATCCATGATGAAGGTGTTGTATGAATTACAAGAACAGACTTCGCTCCCACCGACGGGTTGCTCATTACTTCCACCCTGACATCTTTGCCAAAATGATCGAAGCTGGTTGATGCCATCTTGCTTAGCGCGTCGGCAGACTTATTTTCACTGCGCGGAATGTGTATGATTCTGAAAAAGTCAAATTGTTCAGTGAGTTTCTTCGCCTGCTCTAGATATAGAGGCATGGTGTTCTCCTTGGCATCATAAAGGCCATTGACTTGTGCTGCTACCAGGTATGAATCTACATGAGCCTCTAGCTTTTTAACTCCGAACTTGTGCGCGATGCGCAAACCAGCCAGCAGGGCTTCATACTCAGCTTCATTGTTGGTGCTCTTGAAATCCAACTTGATTGCGTAAGTATACTCATGATTTTCTGGATCCACCAGTTTGAGGCCTGCGCCGGACCCTTCGTTGTTTGAAGCTCCATCAGTGAATAATCTCCAAACGTTTTCTTCATTATTGGCTTGCGGAGGGTCTACTTCGCGCTGAGCCTCTTCGACTTTTCCTTCAGGGATTTCTTCGATGAAATCAGCTAAGACTTGTCCCTTGATTGCTGGACGAGGCTTATAGGTGATCGTGTGCTCCCCTAATTCCAGCGCCCATTTTGTCAGCCTTCCTGAGAGCGCGGGACGTCGCAAGACTTGCTGGATGTTGTAATCAGTCAGGACTTCAATAGGATGACCATTGAAATATCTGTGAAGCTTGCGCGACGCATGCGTTAGTGATAAAACTAACTTTTCTATGATGGTGTAGCGCGTCTCAGGATCTGTCAGCACCCGACTTACATAATAAATTGGTGTTTGGATTCCCTTGCGATCCACCAATAATACTGCGCCAATGGCACGCTCTCCTGCTGACAGGTACAACATTAAAGTTTCACCAGGTAGTGGAGCTGTGAGCGCAGGCAGATTTATCAGACATTCTTTTATCTCACTGAAAGCTTGCTCGGCCTCAGGCGTCCACTTGAATTGGCTTTTCTTTAAGCAATTTCTCAATGTGTTAATGAATGGGGTAGATTTGCTTGCATGGTTTGCTAAGAACCTGTTAATTGATACCAATCTACCATTCAACTTTTGAACTTCCTTCATGGTGGATGGTGAGGGCATGCCGAGGATAGCCTCCACCTTCTCTGGGTTCACCTTGAAACCATCCTTGGTGACCATTACGCCGAGAAATTTCCCTTCTTCAACACCGAATGTGCATTTGCTCGGGTTGAGCTTCATGTTTACTTCTTTTAGGCGCCGAAGGGTTTCTTCGATGTCTTTGAGCATTTGTTTTTCCTCCCTACTTTTAATCACCAAATCATCCACGTAGACTTCTAAGTTTTTTCCAATCTGCTCGTTGAAAATTGTATCCATGAGTCTTTGGTAAGTGGCTCCTGCATTCTTCAAACCAAAGGGCATTTTTGTGTAACAGGAAACACCCTTGTCAGTTCTGAAAGCAGTCTTGTCTTCATCCTGTGGTGCCATTTGAATTTGGTGATAGCCCTTATAGGCATCCAGGAAACATTTGAGCTTAAATGGCACCACAGAGTCCACCTTCATGTCAATGTTTAGGAGGGGGTAACAATCTTTTGGACACGCCTTGTTGAGGTCCTTGAAATCAATGCACATTCTCCATGACCCATTGCTCTTCTTTACCATCACAGGATTGGCTACCCATGTTTGATATCGTATTGGGCGAATGATATTCGCGCGCAGTAGATCTTCTACTTGCTTATTCATGGCCTTTGTCTTCTCGTCTCCCATGACTCTTTTCTTTTGAGCAATTGGCTCCACGGACTTGAATGTGTTGAGAGAGTGCTGCGCCAGGTCTCGCAGAACCCCAGTCATGTCAGAATGTTGCCACGCGAAGACTGACATATACGTTGTGAGCAATCTTTTCATTCTCACTCTTGTGTCATCTAATATCGTAGCTCCGATTGTGATTGTTTGTTTTGGGAATTTTGGGATGAGAATCCATTCCTCTGGCGCGTTGTTTGCCACTGGAAGCTTCATTCTCCCCTCTCGAGGTATACTTATTACTGCGCATAAGTGATCTCGGTACACAAATGTTACTCCTGTTGGTGTTGGGAACCCCAACGCGCCATGCGCTGGTGACGGTATGGCGTTGAATTGGGCAATCGTTCCTCTGGACAAGATCATACTATGGCATGAAGTGGTGGGCAAGACCAGGAAGTTAACAATTTCAGCTCGCTTGTGCTTCTCATCCCCCATAGTTAGTTCGAATTGTATCTGACCTAGGAGGTGAATAATTTCGTTTGAGACACCCGAGATTGGTGCACTCACAACTTCAAGCCTTGCTTGGTCTTCTGGATCCAACTTCCTGAAACATTGCTCATACATGATGTCTGACTCACTACCGGTGTCCACCAGGACTCTTGACACCTCATAATGAGCGATGTGTGCAGTGATGACTAGAGGGCTGCTGATAGACGGGCCTCCTCTGATTCTTGGAAAGATTACTTGTTGCTCACGCCAATCTCCTTGGATTTGCGCGCTTCTCTTCCTCGATCTTTGCCTTTGCCTTCTTCCTTCAGCTACACAGATTCTTTTGAATTTTTTACTGGCTGAGGCTCCGTCCGGTTGTTCGTTCTCTGGTCTTGGATTTTTTACCAGGTGAGCCAACTTGCCTGATTTCACATCTTTTTCGATCGCATCCTTCAAATGATGGCATGCATCAGTGTTGTGCCCTGTGGATTTGTGAAACTCACAATATTTGCCACTGTTCGGTGGTCCCTTATGGAGTAATGGCCTGGGGTTTTTAAACTGGACATTCTCTGTGCTTAACACTTGCGAAGGCGTTTTGGTGATGGGAGTCCATATTCTTGGTAGAGGTCTGTTAGGCTCTCTGCCGCCTTCCTTCTTGTCACCTTCTCCGCGATTAAGAATGTCTTTTTGGGGTTGGGGTGAACTTTGTTGCGCTTGCTTTTCTGTAGAAGAATAATTGGTTTGTTGCAACCTGGACCATACGGAGTTTTGTTTGCGCCTCTTTTCATTGTTGCGTGGTGCTTCTGTTTGATGCCCTTTATCTCTTGCTCTGTCTTGGGCAATTTGTTTTTCATTTCGCGCGAAGACTCGCGATGCTTCCATAAGCTTAGCCCAAGTGGTTGGCATGCCTTCTCTGCTCACGAGAGCTCTGCGGAGTTGATCACTGCGCGCACCTTGTATAAAGGCCACGCGCAAGAGTTGTTCAGTGATGCCTCCAATTGCAAGAGATTCCTGATTGAAACGAGTTATGTAGTCTTCAATGGTTTCATCATTCCTGCGTACGCAGTGCATGATGTCATCGGGGTCGCTCGTGTGTCTGCGCTGCTGTACAAAGTGAGCCTGGAACTTTTCCAATAGCTATTCGAACCCATCGATTTGTCCTGTCGGCAAGCTTTCGAACCAGACAAGCGCTGCGCCCGTGAGGCAGCGAGTAAACATGTGACACCATGTTGGCATCGTCCAGCTTTCTAAGTTTACAGTGTTATAAAAACCTTGTAAGAAATCATCTGGATCTGTTGTACCATCGTACTTGCCTAAACCACTTGGCATCTTGGTTTTGTGTTGAATGGGAGCCTTCGCAATGCGCTCAGCGAATTTTGAATGTTTTACCAAGATGGCTGGCCTATATGGTGTGGTTACGTCCACTTGCTCTTTCGTTTGTGGGTTGTATGGTGTGTATAAATCCATATCAGCTTTGGCTCCGGTGCTATGTGCATGTGTGCGCGAAGCTGTGAACCTCCTGCATGAGTATCTCGCGTCTTCTTCATGCTGTGCACCTCTTCCTCATCACTAATATCAGCTTGTTCGGTGTGAACAGAATGACCGTCTTCCAGTGCGCGCGTCTTTTTTGTTGTTCCCTGAATGGTTTGTTTATCAAATGCGAGCCTTTGTGTTAAATCGGCTAACTTTTTGTGTTTTACCAACTCATTGTATTTGTCCATTAAACGCCGTTGTTCGTTTATGAGCCATTCTTTAGGGTCATTGGTTTCAACTTCCGGGCCCATTGGTCCTTTTTGTTTTGCACCAGTCAGATTTTGGAACGTGAGATCGTCTGGGGGAGTTTCAGTTTGACTATGAGGTGCTGTGTTGAAGGGATGGTTACTGGTGGTGCGTGCAGTGTCACGCGGCGCCCACAGAACCTGATGTCCCTCATTAACATCCTCAAGCTCATTATCCTCCAGAACTTGATCATTGTTTCGAACACCGGAAACCATGGTGAAGAGAAAATTGATGAAATAGTAGTTTTGTTGCCGTTGTAACAGGTGATGGTGCCAATGAAGAAACGTGTATCGACTTACTTGTATACGATCAACGTCCCTCAGGTACGAGTATGCTATATCACTGATGGTTTTCCGAGATACGAGTTCTTCGACCTACAAAACGAACAGCACCGTGAGCTTACCCCTCAGAAAGGGACAGAGGGGTCCTCTTTGGGGTAACCCTCCGGTGTGAGAATCAGGTATTGTAGGAGAAGATAATCAAGATGTGAAAATGAGTAAAGGACTTAGAGTATATTTTCTTGTCTGCCTCCAACTGTGGAGGTGGTGTGGTATTTATAGTATTAGGGTTTCCAATGATTGGGCTCAGACCCAATTAGGGCCTTTTTGGCCTCCTCCTATTGCTTCGCGCCACGTGTACTTAGGACACCTGATGCTTTTTCATTGATTATTCTCTTACCAAGGTATTTCACCTGACCCATGTGCCATCACGTGGTGGCACATGGGCTTTGCTGAGTTGTCCACCCTTCATTGGCAGCTGTCAACATCAGCACATTCTTTATTCCTTAAAAGATACCTTCTGGAAGGTTGCCTGATGAGTACAATCATGGTTGTCCTTATCCTGATTTGGATTAGACTATTGTCTCATTTGTTGTGTGTCGCTTACGCGCGGCCTTTATGCGCCTATCCCGGGGATGCGCAAGGTCTTCTCTTTATTCTCACAGATGTTTCATGCGCTTGCGCGTATGTGATATGCGCCACGCGCAGATGTTTCATGCGCTTTCGCATAGGTTTTGGCTTTGTGTCTTCATGACATCCTGATTTCAAGCCTCTTGTCTATATCTTGTGGGTTGACCCGCCCCGCTCGATGTTAAGGCGGGTGCATACCTCTTCACCATGAATTGATCAAAGGTGACTTCGGAGACATGGCAAAAGCGGGTGGGATAGCCTATATCCAAGTTCAAAACCAAATATTATGTAATTTAATTAATGTGCACAATAATAAAGCAACATAATTTAGCACGCATGTAAATCATCAACAGAAAACAACTTCTTAAAAAAGAAAATCATGTAAAGCATTTCATCAAACACCGGAGAGGCATCTTAAAAATCAAACGCAAACAACAGTTTCAATAGAAAAAAATTAATCGGAGTATGCATTTTTTTGTTGTAATTTTTAGATTTTTTCTTTGTTATTATAAATCATTATTTATGTAAATTGGTATAATTGTTGGTACTGTTTCTTACGTTATCATTTTTTCATAAATTGGTATCATTTCATGCGTTCTAATGTTAATATTAAAATATACATGAAACTTCCTCGTATTACATATATGCAATAGTGTGTATTGCATATGTGCAGTAGTGTTCTATTATATGCAAAAAAAATTTAAAAAAGTATTATTAGTGCATATATGCAATAGTGTTGTATTATATATATACAATAATGTATATCGCATATCCAATAGTGTTGTATTACTTATATATAATAGTGTGTATTGCATATGTACAATAATGTGTATTGCATATGTACAATATTGTTGTATTATATGCACCGACGTTTATTTTTTATTTATTTATTTTAAATTTTTAAACAATAAAAATATATAAGAAAGATGAAATAAACAATATTATAATATTTTTTAAAAAGTTTTTAAATATATATTTATTAGTTTCTCTCTTAATATTGTGTGTGTGTGTGTGTGTATATATATATATATATTAGGTGGACCAATGGGGTGGTATTGGTCAGTAAAACTTGGGTTTTGGTCAAACTCGAGGTTTGTCACGTTGAGACAGAGAGTCTACGCGAATTCGACCTGTTCCGATCATGTTCGGTATGGTACCAGAACTAAAACAAAGAAAACGATGCTTAGCCAGTTTCCTTTACATTCGTTATGGTACACTAACTAACATGAACAAAATAGCAAGTTTTCATTACTTTCTTTCGGTCAACTGACGATCAACTCACAAAGGGGTGCAACTGGACCCATCGGAAAAGTACAAGGGTCCAACCTTTCCATTTTAACATATGGACTTGCGATCTTCTCCATCCTTTAAACCACATGGACGCAAATAGTAGTTTTCTCTTATTATAAACCAATATTCCTAATAACAACAACAACGCTCAAACTTTGTCACCTTCATCGAGATATAGAGACCCGTATCACTGAATTACTAATACGAACTACAACAGAACTTCCAAAGCAGGCTACTAATATACCTCGATGCATATAAAAAACTAAGTTACTGAATTGCAACTTTATGTATTGTACACTCCCAAATAGGAATGATTTAGATAGTATTTTCCTCTCAAAAGTGCTAAAAAGTATATGAAATTGATAGTAAACATGCATGTAAAACATGTATAACTAATGACACATTATTAAATTAAACTGCATGTATTAGTTTGCTAATTTTGGAATCTGACAAAAAGAAATTAAAAAACGAGATTAAAGTAGCAGTTACTAAGTTTATATGCATTTAGTAAAGAGATTACTCTATAAAATAGTAACATATTTTAAAATTATTCCAATCAGATCACTCATAAAACGTTTTGTTCAAATCAGGTCACTAAAGTGTGTAAAAAGTGTTCTAATCCTAGAATTTTTACCTGGATAGCGAGTTATGTATATTTTTTTTAATATAGTTTGACATTGGAAAATCTTTTTTTATAAAATTTACAATATTAGTAAAAATTGAGAAAAAAAATTTTGAATTAAAAAAAAACAGATTTTTTTTTCAATTTTTCTTTTTCTTTTTTGTAGTTTTCTAGACTTTTTTTTTTGCAATTTTTTAGATTTTTTTCCTCAATTTTTAAAAAATATTTTTCAATGTCAAACTATTTAGAAAAAAAAAAAAGAAGAAACATACATAACATGTCATCCAGGTAAAATATATAAAATTAAAACACAAATGTAACTTTAGTGACCTTATTAAAACAATGTATTTTATTAACGATCAGATTGGAACAAATTAAAAACTAAGTTACTATTATATAGAGTAATCCTATTAGTGAGAGTTAGACGTGGCAAAAAACGTACGTTTTTAATTAGAGTTTATAGATTATAAATTCTAGAATGTCAAACTACAAAATAAAATCCCCTCATATGTTGTAGTGTCGTTAAAGGTCGTTCGCAAATGGGGTTCCCGGCTGTAAATACTTTTGGCATTAATACGCTTTACGACAAATTTTTTCGCAAAATTTAATTTTTCTATTTTTAGCACAAACTTTACAATCGAAAAGTACGAATAGATTTCGTGACGGAAGATTTGTGACTAATTTTGAGATAGAACTCTGTCGAAGTATTTTGTGACAAAACAAACAAAGAATCTATATATTCACCATATTATGCAAATGATCTAAACATAAAATTAGGTCAATAGACAAGTTACTAATGAACACCTAACCCATTAAAACCCATCATAATCTTGAAAGAAAGATAACATACACACTAAGTTGTTATAACTGTAACAAAAATGGTATTTATTTAAATTATTTGTGAGAACCATGAATAGGAATTTCAATAAACAACTCCATCAATTGAAACTAAGTCACCATTGTCCAACGATGGCATGTTGACATGGATGCCAATGTACTGAATGTCATTTTACCATTTTTGGACTAACTTGCCAGTAACCTTTAGTTATCATTTGTTCAGTAACTTTAAACGTCACGTTTCACACAATTTCAAGCAACTTTTAGTCTTCCATAACCCCCCCCCAGAGCGTTGCGTCAGATCTTGTTAAGGGGTTGGAACCTCCTCATTGTAGCTTCGCCGCTTACAACTTTAGAGATTTTTGTGTAATTTCCTCAAACAACATATTAGGGTTTTTTTTAGCAGATGTAGATTGTTTTCTCTTTTGGTCCATTTTGTAATCTAGGTTGTGATGATTCGTGCCTTTTTTTCGTAGCAACTTATGTTTAAGCCAACCTGTAACATCCCGAATTTCCAAAATAATATTATATATATTATTTAATTATGAAGGGAAAGTTTACTCGGGTTATCGGGAAATAAATAAATAGAGAAGGAGTTGGTATGGGTCGGGCTAGTGTTGGGTAATGGATATGGGTTATGGACTTGGGTTATGAAGGAAAGAGGGAAGGACCATGGGCCTAAGCCCATGATCCATAATTATATAAACCTTAAATCACCAATTATCATTCATTTCTCATACTCCATACACCACCCAAAACACACACTTAGTTATCTCTCATTCCACTCTTTCTCTCTCTAGCCGAAACCAAGAAGAAAAAGAAGAAGGATCGATTTCCGACCTGAGGTAATGATAGTATGTTATTGTAGAGATACAAACCCTTTAGATTTAGTCACGAAACGACGAGCCGACACCGTTAAACCGTTTAAGTCATGAGATCCGGATGAAATCGGGTATAAACCGAACCTAAGATGAGCTTAGGGGTCACCCTAGCTCAGATCTGGATCGAACGGGACGAAAAACGGTGAAAATGGTGGTGAAACAAGCGAGATCTTGCTTTTCCGATGAGATCCCGTTATTCCCGCAATGGCGGCGCCGAAGATTCTGGTACGAGGTTCAGATATTGTCAGGGAATGTTCTGACCTAACCCTAGTTCGCTAACGGGAAGTTAACGAACTAGAGGTGTTTCGCTAAGAGGTTCGCTAAAGAAAACCTAACGAATTAGACTTACTTCGTGTTCAATTCGTTAAGGGAAGAAGATAACGAATTACCTTTAATTCGTTATAGCCATTCGTTAAAAAAGATAACGAACTATAAGGGTTCAATTCGTTAAAGAAGGGCCATTCGTCAAGGGTCCCATTCGTTATAGGGTTCAGTTCGCTATAAAGGTCAATTCGTTTTAAAGTAACGAATTAGCCAGAGATAGAAGTAACGAATGAGATCCAAATCGTTAAGGGACTGTAACGAACTAGAAGGTTAACCTAATGACAGAATTGGTCCCTGGACTTGGAAAGAATGAGATAATTACGTATTAACCCTTGGACTCTGATAAATTATGAAAGATGCCTTTAAAAGGTTAACAAGTAAAGATTAACTAACCGGGTAATGATTTAATGAAGTAAAACCGGATTAGACACGTAAGACTAATTAAGTAGCAATGAGAATGGCTAGAGTAGTATTTGATATTCAATTATTAAACAGTTAGACGCGCACAGCTCGAGAAGGAATAACCAGTAGCAGAAGAAGTAACCAAATTCAGGTGAGTTTCTAGCCCCATTTCCTTGTTATGTTTTCGGGGCTGTGTGCATACTCGATGTGAAGTGTGAATACACTTACCTTAAGTGGTAAGTGTATGCTATAGATGTTATACGAGGTAGCTATTATATAATGTTTGTCCGTACGTGAACGATCTTCGGATATTGCACGTATCGCCAAGGATAGTGATTGCCAAGTGGTTATTAGTGTGTATGAATGCTATGATGTGACTTGCTTATTATGTAAATGATATGAAGCGTGTTGTAGACAAGTAGAGGTAGAGTGTGTTAGAAGTGGCAAGAGTCTAGTAAGAGTGTTAGTGGCATGACGATAGTACGTGGTAGGGTAAGCCTATACGTGACTACGTCATTAAAGTGGCAAAGTGGCAAAGTGGCATAACGTTATACGTTATTAAAGTGGCAAAGTGGCAAAGTGGTAGGTGTAAATAAGAGGCTAAGTGGTAAGGTGAGCAGGTTAGATAGTGAACTACGTGTCTTCGGATACGTATATGATGCATGTAGTGGTTGTATGATAAGTTGCTTGATTAACTAGAACTCACTCAGCATAGCTGACTTTTAGTATGCACGCAGGTGCTCAGACCAAAGAACTAGCATGAGGATGGCACATGGCATGGATTGAACGGCTGGCATCTGAAGATGGAAGAAAAGATGTTTTAGATTTAATGTTTTGTAATGAATTATTTAAGTTGATGTTTCCGCGAAAGTTTTAATTAACTCTGATTGTAAGAACTGTGTTTATGAGTAAATCTGACGCTAAAGTAGGGCTACCGGGTACGGGGCCTTACACAACCGAGACTTATGAAGTCAAAGGTTTCTTGTCAATGACCGATTTAGACTATGGAAGCAAATGTATGTAATGTTTTCTTAATTATTTCATTAAGATTTTCCTAATTTAATGTCACATCATTTTACGGGTCATTAGCGAGTCATTTGAATCGGCTTAAAAGTCAAGGACCGAAGGTGCCACTAATGTAAGACTTAATTGCTACAATTTCTATTCATGCACCAACAACGTCGTCAGTATATAAATAACGTCACATGAATTCGTTTTTGTATTCAAGGAAGTAGATGAAGAGAAGACAAAGAGAGCGGGTTTCTAGTGACTCCCCGCAACAACGCATAAAGTCAAATTTCTCATTGAGCTTTATGTTATTAATCCCGTATGTTTTTAATTAGCAGTAGCACAAGTTGTTCGTAGCATAATGTGTGTTGTTACATCTTCGTTTGTTTCGATTGGCTTGACTTTGTGATGGGTTTGTTTTTTCTTTACATTTATATCGAACTTCCTTTTCATGGGTTTATACCCCCACCACGAGGGCGGGGGTCTAAATACTAGTTCCAACTAATATGTATACGGTTAATATGTTCTTATATTTTTTTCGAACGACAACACATACCTTATCTAATTCTACACAATGAAACATCCATTTTAAAACTTACAATGGAGCTTGAACTCGCTACTTGGTTGAGAGGAATTCATCAATGTTGTTTACCGTCTACAGGGGCATGGTACGGTGAACCTCCTCTATTAGGAAGGTGGAGGATTCAAATCATACGCGCTACCATAAATGATTATAAAAGTATATTAGTTTGTCGTTAAAATAAATAGATATACAGATTACGAAACAAAGTTGGTCGTTCAACAAAAAAAAATTGTTGTAAACTTGTAATAATTATACTATGCTTTATGGTCAACATAGTGGATATGTACTTGTTATAAATAGTATATCTATTACATGCGATGACATCGATCCTTAAGCAGTCAACAAACTTTAATTAAAGCTCTACTATGAAATGATGTATTTATTTCGTAATATCTAGCAATAATAACTAAAAGTTGATTTTTTATTTAACAACAAAATATAATTTTTTGAAATGGTATAATTAATTAAACTCAAATGAAATCAAATTGAAATCATGGTTTTAAAACATCTAGCAAGAACACAAATTGAAATCAAGAAACAGATCACTTTAAAAGAAATATTACATGAAGGCCAACCGAAGATACATAACTCGAAACAAGAAAACGGGAAAAAGATACTTAAAAACAGTAAAAGAGATGATAAAAGTACGACGAACTTTCCTAACTTATCACAATCTTGAGACTTTGGACTAATTATTATTAAGTCTATTAGGGAGGTCGGGGGACCTTTGGGTACCCCAGCCTGAACAAGAGTCACCGTGTGGGTACAACATTGCACGTATTGCGGTTATAGACATCGGGTAGGGGGCACAGGTTGTGGTCGCTGAAGAAATGAGAGGAGAGGGAGAGTTATGTTTGTGTGTGGAGAGGAGAGAGAGGGGGGTAGGTTTAGGGGTATTGCGGTGCCGTTGAAAACGACTAACGGTGGGTTCAGAAACCGCTGATGAGTTGTAGGGCGGTGATTGGATGGTAAGCGGGTTCCGACGGGTTACACCCCATCCTTCCTTAATCATTTTCTCCACCCTCTCCCTACTCTTGTCCTGCATATAGTGGCACCTCATATGACTAGCGTAACGTTGTGACGTTTCAAACACTGCTCCACATCTAACACAAGGTCCGTAATACTCACGTTTTTTAGGCTTTGCTCTACTCGGGCCAGCAAAACCTTGTGTTTGAATTGGTTGGACTAGGGCTGGAGTTGGTGGCCCTTCAGTCAAAGGAAGTCCCCCTATCATATTTGAGTCATGCCCCAAAGTCTTGTAACCCAAAGGCGGTGTTAGATTAATAGGTACTTGAGGGGTTTCATTCCTTCCTCCTACCTCATTTGCACTAGTACAAGGTTGACCTAGTTGAAGTTCTAGGTTGACCTCTGGGGCCGTTGTGGTCAAGGTATTTGGCCCAATCCAGAAGTTCGACGTTACAAATTTAGGAATTTGGGGGACAAAGATTTCTGAAGAGATAGATCGTTCATTTGTCGATGGGATAAAAGAATTATGTGTAGCATTTTTTGTGCTAATCATAGCCTTGTTATGACTCTGCCTGTTGGAGAAGGCAAACATGGCTGAAAGGACAATAGAAAATTTTTACAAGAGACTATCGGGGTGATTTGTATTGATTTCGTGGGTTGCTTTTATACTACTATTGCGTGGCAAAGCATTTAATAAGTTTGGTGAATAATTAATGACATTTTTTTAATATCAATCTTAGACTATGTGTTTAGTTGATGGTTAATTAATCAAAAGTGATGTCACGTAGGCAATGAATCATTAAAAGCATTCACATTCCCTTCCATATCCTCATTTTTTATAATTATACTAAATATCAATACATCTTTTCTCTTTTTTCTCAATTAAATAATATTTTTATAGTTTTATCATTACATTTTCTCTCCTCTATTCCAATCCAAATTCATTGACAAATTGATGAAAACAAAGCATCAAACATGCGGAATTCGATCAATTTGTCAGATTAGTTGATAATTTGGATTGCACATCCAACTGTACAATTTCATATTCTTCAACACCAATGCTTTGGCAAGAAAAGACTAGTAACGCCCCTTCGATTTTAGGGCTGTAACAATGGTTGGCGCCAATGCTGCATGCATAACCGATGGGTGGCGCTCCTCAAGAGACCTATTAGCAGAACACATGGTCTAATATACTTATAATGTTACACATTTATTCATTAGAAGACTCAAACCCATGAGGACATCATTTACATTTCTATACACACTTTAATATCACCGCTAAAGACTATTTGGTGAATGCAATTAATTGTAATAATGAATTTTTTGTAGATGGCATGGTTTTCAACAATATACAAAATCCACAAAATAAGATTCAATATATTCGTTATTTATTACTTGTGAACATTTTATGTATGTTTGACAAATTTATAAATAATAATTTGTATACTTTTCATATTTATTTATTTTTATTTTTAAGAAAAGCTACAAAATTAGCTTAAATTCGAGTTTCAATCTAGAGGTGAAAGGTATTAAAACTTTGTTCTTCATATGACAATTATTCAAATTATGAGATTCTCCTAACAGTGTGTATATATATATATATGGTGGGATCAAGAGAGAACTCATCTTAAAGAGAGAACTAGAGAACTCAATTAAAACCACTGATTTTACATGATCAATGGCTGAAAATAAGGGAAGGGGAAATAGAAAAAAAAAGTTGGGTTTTTAACGAGGGGTAAAACTGGAATTGACCTAATTATAAACATGTCATTATCTCTTCTCTCACTCTATCATTCCCTGTATCTTTCACCCGATCTAGTTCTAATATATAGTATGTTGTATTACATATATGCAGCAGTTATCTATTACATATATGCAACAATAATATATTACCTACATATATAGTATGTTGTATTACGTATATGCAACACTTATATATTACATGCATATGAGGGTCTATTGTATTACATATATTCAACACTTGTCTGTTACGTATATATGCAATCTGTTGTATTACATATATGCAGTACTAGTTATCTATTACATACATCTACAGTCTCTTGTATTGCATATATGCAACACTTATAATTGATTGGATTGAGGTGTGTTTGCTAAGAAGCATATGGAATGTTTCAGGGTTTTGTTGTTACCTATGTGCATTTATCTACAACAAAATGCATCATGGACTGGTGGTATTACATATATGCACTTATGTGATATACATAATATTAGTATTGCAGGAACCCAATAAACAAAACGCAATTGGTTCATAATCCTCAAAATTACCTCATCAAAACTACACACTGATTAAAGAAACTAATATAAACATACTCAGAATCAATAATCGACTCTCAATCAACCAGCAATTTCATCAATATAACTCTAATTTTGACGTTTTCTATCCAATTTTGACCAATGACGAAGTCAAACTCTTAAATCTAATAATTTACAGACTAAACCGGAAATTGAGCATTAAATTTGTTCCATAACATCTCGAAATAATTACTATATCATCAAACTCTCATCAATTCAAACAAATAACAGACCTGGATCATCAATTTGTGAAGACGGATGGTGAAGAAGGTAATTGGGTGAAGTTGTGGGTTATTGATATTATTTGGAAAGCATTTTTACAAAAGCAACCCTCTATTTATGAGTTCTCTAGTTCTCTCGCAAACAATCAATTCTCTCTTGATCATTTCCATATATATATATATATAGGGGATGGTTCAAGAGAGAAATGATATTACTGCACGAAATGCGAGAAATGAATATGGGCAACTAGTTTTGTTTTAAATTTTAAATGTTTAAAGCTAAATAAAGGAAGTATTAATCATTGTCTTTCTTCAATTAATATAACTAATTAACCATAATATTTATCTACTTAATTAATATAACTAATTAAATTATTATAATTGAAAAATATTAAGAACTCATTTATTTTTTAACTTATTTTTTGTGTCTTGAATTTTTATCCTACACAAGTATAATTTATTCATACATTAAAATTTCTTTTTATCCAAAACTAATTTCTTCCAGTTGAATATATTAATAAAAACATAGCATTAAAAATCAACAAAAAACATACAACCTACACAGAAACGTATAATCAACACTTGTTCTAAGAATAAGACAACAAATATCCTACACACGAAAAACATGTAACCTACACACAAAATTTATCATCAATGAAATACACACGCACACTGTAACATCCCAAAATTTCGAATAATAATAATGAATATTGACTTGTTATGACGGAAAAGTTTACTTGAGTTAATAAATAAAAAGTAAGAGGGTAAAAGGGAAAGATAAGTAGGCTAATTAAATGGAACTAATCATGGACCAAAAAGGAAAGATGGGTCTTAGGTCCATGGGCTTAAGAGAGTATAAATACCCCTTAAACCCTAAATCTTTCCATTTCCATCCATCTTATCCATAATATTCCCTACACACTCAAAAACACACACACAACCTTTCCATTTACGGCTGAAAGCAAGATCAATAAACCGAGATCAAAAATCAAACCTTTATTGATAGATCTTTGGGATACAAGCTAAATACAAGGTCAAGGTTCATAACTAAAGCTAGCCATAACCTAGAAACGTCAAAAGGTATGTTCTCTATGATCAAATGTTACATTTTTATGGACGATTTGCCATGAAACTTGACCCTAGAGTAGATTGGATCTAGATGCCTTATAAAAATGCAAACTTGGAGATTAAAATGAACCTAATGGTCTTACGATAGTATTCGGCTCATAGATGAACCCTAGATCTAGTAAAAGAACGTTTATGGCTAAAGGTCCGAGCTTTATGCTAGGAAATAGGCTAAACCCCGATGAGGGAGTGATATCGGATGTAAACGATTAAGACTAATGATGAAAAAGGGCTAAAAGTTCATGATTTGAATCATTGGACAAGTTAACTGGGCAAGGTGGAAACATAAGAAAGAAAACTGAGCTGAGCTGGGGGTTTTCGGCTAAATTTGGGAACCCTGGGTCAAACCTTATGGTTCTCGGTCAACAGGCAGACACCAAGAGTTCTCGGTAAGGGTTCTCGGTGACAGGGTTCTCGGTCAGCTCATGTTTTCGGTCAGCTCATGTTTTCGGTCAAACATAGATTTCGGTCAAATATGGATTTCAGTCAAACCTTATGGTTCTCGGTCAACAGTGGTTCTCTGCTTAGAGTTCTCAGCTGACCCAGTTTCTGTTTGGGCCTGATCCTAGTGGGCCTAAGTGCTTTAATGTACAGTTTGGAAAATAACTATGCAAGCCCAACTTAGAAAATAACTTAAAATGTTGACGGATAATGTCTTAAGACAAATAATGAAAATAACTTAACCCCAGCCAGGGGCTCTGCCCCTTGGACCCCGCTAGGGGCTGCCGCCCCTAGAACCTCGCTGCCAGGGGCGCTGCCCCCAGACCCCCATTCGTTGAGGGCAATAATCAACCTAGAAACACATTATGAGTAGTGATAGTTAATTGATGCATGTAATTATTATACAGTTAGCCGTGCCCAACTGAAGAAAGGAATAACTATTAACAGTGAACGTAACCATTTCAGGTGAGTTTCTAGCCCCATTCCTTGTTATGTTTTCGGGGCTGTGTGCATAATCGATGTGATTAGTTAATACACTTATCCTAAGTGATAAGTGTATGCCATATATGTATTATGTGATATGTATGAATGATTTCTTGTAGGTACATGAACGATATTCGGATATTGCATGTACTGCCCGGTAATGGTTTGATGTTATATGTATGTTATAAGATGAGGAATGAATGATGTATGTACGTGCGAAACATACGATTATGTATATAGAAATTATTGCTATGGGGGTATGGAAGAAAGGGCACCGGACCCTAATAATATCCGAGGATGGAGGGTGACCGGACCCTAATAATATCCGAGGATGGAGGGTGACCGGACCCTAATAATATCCGAGGATGGAGGGTGACCGGACCCTAATAATATCCGAGGATGGAGGGTAACCGGACCCTAATAATATCCGAGGATGGAGAGTGACCGGACCCTAATAATATCCGAGGATGGAGGGTACCGGACCCTAATAATATCCGAGGTATATAGGGCGAATGCTCTTTATAATGTAAGGTTAGTTATGAATGTATATGAAGAACTGATGGACAGGTTAAGTATGAAATGCGTACCTTCGGGCACGTATATGTGTATGTAAAGTAAGTTATGTGATTAACTAGAACTCACTCAGCATAGCTGACTTTTAGTATGCACGCAGGCAAATAGGTTGAGGCAGCTCGCGTGATTGAAGACACATGGCGTGGAATCGAAGATACTGGCATCTCGAAGAAATGTTGTGATGATTTAAAAGACTATGTTTCGTTTTAAATGACTATGAATGTTTTATAAGACAAGATTTGAAGGTTATGTAAGATATTATGGTTGAAGTTTTATATTCCGCGTAAAGTTTTAATTAACTCTGATATTTAGAACTGCATTTATGAGTAAATCCAACACTAAAGTAGGGTTACCGGTAACGGGGCCTTACACACACGAAAACATACAACCTACACACGAAAAACATATAACCTACACATGAAATTTTATCTTACACAAATACAATATATTCATACATTAATTTCTTTTTATTCAAAACCAATTTATTTAAACTCAACATATCAATATCCATCAACACGTAGTTACATTGTGATGAATATTACAAAAAAAAACTATCTTACACATGTTTTGCATTAAATGTCAATAAAAAATATACAACCTACACAAAAACCTAAAACTTACACTTGTTCTAAGAATAAAAAAACATATAACCTACGCATGTGTAGGATATGTGTATCTTTGTGTAGTTTATATAATTTTTGATGTTGAATTACATATGTAAGTTGTATGTTTTTTGTATGTTGTACTTTTTCATCGATCAAAACAAGTGTAGGGTATATAACTTTGTGTAGGTTGTATATTTATTGTATACATTTAATGGACACATTTATATGATATTTTTTTATTATTATTTATGACAATAATTTTTATAGGCATACCAATTGAAAAATATATATATATTATGTTTTGGTATTTAGTGTTAAAAAACATGCTAATAAATTGAGTGGAAATTATTTTTTTAATATAAAGAATAGTATTATATGAATAAATTGTATTTATGTTGAATAAAATTAAGAATGTGTATATAAAAATAAAACTAAAGTAGAGTTTTTATCTTTTTAATTATTATAGTTAAATTAGTTAGATATATTAATTAGAAAGATATTTATTATGGTTATATTAGTTGTATTAATTGGAAAGAGAGAGTGAATTTATTGTTGCATTTACATCTTTTTTATTTATTTTTAAATATTTAAAACCTAAAATAAAACTAGTGGCTCATATTTATTTCTCTCATTTCTTGCAATAATTTGACTTCTTTCTTGAACTTAAACCTATATATATATATATATATATATAGGGAGAGTTATTTTGAGAACCATGGTGAGTTTTAATAACTCTAAGAACTCAATTTTGAACCATAAATTTTATTAAATGATATGAAATATGTGGCTGAGATTAAATTCAATTAAAAAATGAAGCACGAGAGAGAATAAGTATTTTTAATAATTACACAAGTTTAAACGTTAGTTACACATGTGTAAAAAGTCGATTCGGTGTGTAAAAAAATACCGTAATTTTTTGTACATCACTTACACTTATGTATTACACATGTGTAAAAAAAATTCGAAAAAAGAAAATTGTTACGTTGAGTTCTTTCGAGTTCTTAAAACTCAAAGTGGTTCTCAAAAGAAATCAATCCTATATATATATATATATATATATATGAGCCACTAGTTTTAACTATATATATAATTTTAGGTTTTAAATACTTCAAAATAAATGAAAGAAGATGTAATGCGTTAATAGTGCACTCTCTCTTCAATTAATACAACTAATATAACCATAATAAATATTTATTTAATTAATATATCTAACTAATTTAACTATAATAATTAAAAAGATAAAAGCACTAATTTAGTTTTATAATATATTTACACCCTGTTATCCAAAATAATATAATTTATTTATATAATAGTAATTCTTTATATTAATAAAACAATTTCTTTCCACTTAATTTATTAGCATATATTAATGCTTAATTATTTATAATAGATATCAAAGCATAATATATATGTTTTTTCAATTGATATATGCCTAGAAAAATTATTGTCATAAATAATAATAAAAAGATATCATACAAATATGTTAAATAAATATACAACCTACACAAAATTATATAACCTACACTTATTTTGAGCAATAAAAACGTACAACATACAAAAAAGCATACAACTTACATATGTAATTTGAAATCTATTGTTATATAAACTACTAAAAGATAAACATATCCTAAACGTGTGTATGTTATATATTTCCTTATTCTTAGAACAAGTGTATGTTATATATTTTTGTGTATGTTGTATATTTTTATTGACATTTAATGCAAACTTGTGTAAGATAGTTTTTTGTATTATTCATCACAATGTAACTACGTGTTGATGTATATTGATATGCTGAGTTGGAAGAAATTGGTTTTGAATAGAAAGAAATTTTAATGTACGAATAACTTCTCTCAAATTTTTTCGGGCTTTCTAAACTTACCAACAAAATATAAATACAAATTTCTGTATATTTTGTTGGTATGTTTAGAAAGCCCGAAACTACAAAATTTTTAATAACAATTCTGCTTTAAAGATAATCGAAGATATTAGAATGCTTCCTTTATTGGATAATTATTAGGGAAAAAACAAGAGAACCAAAATCGTCTTTTTGTTGGATTTTCAATTAAAAAAATAGTCCGATTGACGGGAGTTTATTTGATGTTATGAACTTTCAAAATATTCTCCACGTTGTTATATAAAATAAAAATGTGAAACTTCTACAGTTTCAAGAAGTTTCATTTCTTATAAAAGAGAAATCGTTTGCTAATTTACCATTTATTGCGAACAACTTCTCTCAAATTTTTAGTTCCAAAAGCTGGATCAATGTGTTTTTAAGCGAGGACATGAAATGAGTTTGATAAACAATCGTAATCAATAAATGTTCACTTAACTGGTGGTTAACTAACCTCACATCCTATAACTTTTTATGAAACGCATTCCACGTCATTAAAGGTCCATAGTTGTGCCACCACCACCGTCATCGTCGTCGTCATCATATGTATCTTCGCAAATCTAATGTTTTTGCTCGTGGGTCATATTTCCTCTATTATTTAGGATGAGAGTAGTTTGATTCATGTTTTTTCTTCCAATTCAAAGTTAGAACAATCATATCTTAATCAAATCAACGATGATTATTAAGTTAGGCACGTTAGTTTCGTCTAGTTTCATTAAATTTCATTATTTGAAGTAATGTGATAGCAATGAGCATCAAATAAACCATGTCATAAATGAATGTGACACTGATCATGGTTTAAGGTGTTTGAAAACAAAAAAAATTCTTCTTAGAAAAGAATTACTAATTTTCACATTAAATGACCATTAATGTCTCATAATACAAAACAAAATACATATATAGCAAGCCTGTCCATTTCATACAAAATTTCATAAAATACTAATAATCATTACAAAGTTAACAATATTTCAATAATGTCATTACAAAATATCACCAGAAAATAAAGGTAGCCACAAAAGTAAATTATTTTTCCTTAAATTCCATGTGATAAGCATTACGAAACTCAATTCATAAACATGAATAAGAAAATATAAAAATCATAAACATCGTTATAATGTAATAAACAAACACACAAATAATTAAGTCACGAAAATAAGCATTTAAAATACACACATGCTTTCACATTCTTATTCAACACTAATTTATTCAACACTAATTAGATGAGTCATTAGGCATGGTAAATGTAGAATGAGGATGCAATATTAACTTGCACAACTCACTCTTCCGGTAGGCGCAGCTTCCTTCTCTACGCTTCTTTACGGGTTTTTATCATTCTCGCAACCATTGTCATCACTACCACTTGCTATGTATTGTGGTTCTTGTAAATTCATCTACAACAAATAATTGAAATTTTATATACATGTTATTGACAGCCAGAATTATTAACATGAAAATAATACACTTTATTTTTTTTTTTTAATATGAAATTGTGGCATATCATTCAGTATCACACATCAACTTGATCAAAAACACAATAACATACATGATTCAATTCAACATAATGCAATATGGAACTTACTTCAAACACACACGCTTACTGAAGACTTTCATAAGGGATATCATTCACTTATGCAGAAAAAAAAACCCTTATATTATTCTTTTTGTAATTCCCACTATACCCTTTCCTTATATCTTCCATGTTGCAATTGTAATTACTATAGTTATATATCATAGTGATATGTTTTAATGACGTGAACCAACACTTTATAAATAATATGTTTTATATAAATTGCAAAATTGAGCTCAAATTGTGGAAAACTGAACTTGGTCAAGTATTCTATCAAGCAAACTATTAATATTTAAAATTTTAAACAAATAGAAGTTTTTCATTGAGCATGATTGAAATTTAAAACCCTCAAGTAAGATTTTGATAGTAAAAACCCAATTACCCAGACCTGAAAACCCGTGGATCAAAATTATGCATTAAAAATTGATCAACAAACTAATCAATTTGCAAGAGTTGTAATTGCTCGGCTTGTTGGCTCGCTGGTCCACTTGCTAGTCGGCTCGCTTAAATGAAAGCCCAAATTTTATTAACTTATAACCCAAATTTTTAACTATCATTCAATGTAGTAAGTACTTCTCTTAACCTCGAGAGAGCCCTCAATTCCGAAATTCAATTCGGATATTTAGTTAACCACAAACAAGTGTCTATTTACCACAAATGTCTATTGAATAGTCACTTCCTTCAATGGTTTTATTATATGGTATACATTAGATAAATTAACTAGCACGCAGTTAGCGTAATGGAGCAAAGTATGTAAACATCTTTTGTGTAATACATCACAATAGCTAACAATCAATTATCAAAAGATAAAACATTAGATGGTAAACATATTGTAGTACACTATGAATTGTTGTCATGTACGGTATACACTCACGTCCGGTCACTCTTCATGGAATTACATTCCAGAATGACTAATAAACAATGTTTATGAACCAACTGATGATGGAATTACATTCCAGAATGACTAATAAACAATGTTTATGAACCAACTGATGATGTGCGAAAAGTTATATATAGACTAATCTAAAAAATCTGTTTACAAATCTAATGTTTTTGCTCGTGGGTCATATTTCCTCTATTATTTAGGATGAGAGTAGTTTGATTCATGTTTTTTCTTCCAATTCAAAGTTAGAACAATCATATCTTAATCAAATCAACGATGATTATTAAGTTAGGCACGTTAGTTTCGTCTAGTTTCATTAAATTTCGTTATTTGAAGTAATGTGATAGCAATGAGCATCAAATAAACCTTGTCATAAATGAATGTGACAATGATCATGGTTTAAGGTGTTTGAAAACAAAAATATTTCTTTCGTAGAATTACTAATTTTCACATTAAATGACCATTAATGTCTCATAATACAAAACAAAATACATATATAGCAAGCCTGTCCATTTCATACAAAATTTCATAAAATACTAATAATCATTACAAAGTTAACGATATTTCATTAATATCGATACAAAATATCACCGGAAAATAAAGATAGCCACAAAAGTAACTCATCCTTCTTCGATTCAATGTGATAAGCGTTACGAAACTCTATTAAGTAAAAATTCATAAACATGAACAAGAAAATATAAAAGTCATAAACATCGCTACAATGTGATAAACCAACGCACAAATAATTAAGTCGTATTTTCTCAATAAGTTATCCTCCCAAAAATGGGATGATTACTAAGGATAACTATTTTTAACATAGTTATCCTTTCATTTCCTCTAATTTCCTCCAACTCAAGAACACATCTAATTAAAAAAAAAATTCATTCATTTCCCTTCCCTTTCTTATACTTCCCTCTCATTTTCTTTTCTTTCCTTGGTTAAAAAACTCAAGAACAAAGCTATGAGCTGGCAAACGGGATGGGTTATTGGGTGGGTCGGGTTTTTATTATAAGCATTTAAAATACACACATGCTTTCACATTCTTGTAATCAGGTTTAATTCAATATGACAAATTTACCAAATTAATTCAACACTAAATAGATGAGTCATTAGGCATGGTAGATGTCGAATGAGGATGCAATATTAACTTGGCCAAGTATTCTATCAAACAAACTATTAATATTTAAAGTTTTAAACCAATAGAAGTTTTTCATTGAGCATGCTTAAAACCCTCAAGTAAGATTTTGATAGTAAAAAACCAATTACCCAGACTTGAAAACCCTTGGATCAAAATTACGCATTAAAAATTGATCAACAAACTAACCAATTTGCAGGAGTTGCAATTGCTCGGCTTGTTGGCTCGCTGGTCCACTTGCTAGTCGGCTCGCTTAAATGAAAGCCCAAATTTTATTAACTTATAACCCAATTTAAAATAAATTATAAATTTTGTAGTTTACTAATTATGCATTATATGAATGTTAAAAATAACACATTTTCTTTTTATGCATATCAATGTGTAAAAAATTAAAAAAATATTTTTTTAAAATAAACGAGTTGGCTCGACAAGCCACATGCTCGAGCTTTTTACAAACCAAGCTTGAGTTTAACAATTCAGCTCGATAAAATAAACCAACCGATCCCAATCCCAACCGTTCGGCTTGTTTACAGTAAACACCATTGACATAACTTAACAAATAAAAATGTCACCTTCATATGTAACGATAGCTCATAATTGGTAGAACCGAAGGTGTATTCAGGTGCAATTGTCACACGAGCTACTTCACCTTCCTTCATTGTCATCACAGCTCGGTTCAACCCATCAATCACTTGCTTTGTTCATGCCAATAAAATATGATCATTATATAAGACAGCCTTGTTGTTTCTTCTCAAAATATGATTGTTCATTGTTGTTACCCGTGTCTTGCAGATGAGTACGGGGGTATATTTATGAATCTGTTAAAAATGGGGTTATTGATTTCAGATCAGTCTATGTTGGGTCAACTGTTGTTTGGCCCGAGTGTAAGGCCCAACCCAATAATTAGGTTTTATTATATCCGGTAATGTTTTGGCTAACAAGTTAGGGTTAGTCTATATAAACCGAGTTACGGTTAGACATTAGTGGGGTGAAGTTGGTGTAACCGAGTTAAGGTTTGATAGAGTTGTAATCAGTTTTTAGAGTTAGATTTTCTGATTAATAAACAAGAGTTATTTGTTTATATCGTGTTTGATTATCGATCCAGAACTTGAGTCTAGTATAAAGTATTAGATATTGAGCAAATGAAACTGACATAGCATTCTTCTAACCAAAATAAATTACATAACCGAACCAAACATGATGCAACATCATCATCATCATCATCATCATCATCGTACTCAGTTTATCCCACCAATAGCCAAGCTATGGTAGGGTCTGAGGAGGGTAAGATGTAGACAGCCGAACCAAACATGATGCAACATGAAACTAAAATAATCGGTTTCTAACTCTATATCATCATCCAATATAAACACACAGTTCCAAGAATGCACAACTACTGACAAATAAATAACTGTAGAATAAGTTATACATGGTGGTAGTGGTAATGGAACAATTTGATAATACAACCTCGCAGTGGCGAAGATTGCTTAGCCCTCCCCACCCCCCCCCCCCCCCCCCGTTTTCGCCCGGAATTTCTTATACGTAGTGTAAATTTAGCCTTTTTCGACCCAAATTTTTTTATACGTAGTGTAAAATTTAGCCGTTTTCGACCAATATTTCTTAACGTAGTGTAAAATTTAGCCGTTTTTGCCCGAAATTTCTTATACGTAGTGTAAAATTTAGACGTTTTCAGCCGAAATGGTTTATACGTAATGTAAAATTCAGCCGTTTTCGGCCGAATTTTTTTATACGTAATGTAAACCTAGCCCTTTTTGGCCGAAAATTTGAGCCCGCCACCTTCGTTTGTGAAATTTTTTATACATTTTGAAACCCCCCTGTCTTAGTCCAAACTTCGCCACTGACCTCGCTGGAAAATAATAATAATAATAATAATAATAATAATAATAATAATAATAATAATAATAATAATAATAATAGATCTTTTATTTCGTGAGATCATCATTAGTAGTAACTAGTAACCTCCACTAAACACTATTACTTTCATCTTTGTTTATGTTTTAAGCTATATGGCCAATTCCCGTAGTCTTTTACTTTCTTAGTAGGGTATTGGCAGCATTTCTTGAGTTTTACTCTTTGCGATCTTCATCGAGGTATAGTGACTGATCTCGATGAATTAAGAAAACGAGCTACCAACTAAATTACCAAAGCAGGCTACTAATATACTAGAATACGCGTAGTGACTACGTATAAGGACACCTCAATTAACTATCATTCAATGTAGTAAGTACTTCTCTTAACCACAAACAAGTGTTTATTTACCACAAATGTCTATTGAATAGTCACTTTCTTCAATGGTTTTGTTATATGTATACATTAGATGAATTAACTAACATGCAGTTAGCATAATGGAGCAAAGTATGTAAACATCTTTTGTGTAATACATCACAATCTAACAATCAATTATTAAAAGATAAAAAATTAGATGGTAAACATACTATAGTACACTATGAATTGTTGTCATGGTACGGTATACACTCATGTCCGGTCACTCTTCATGGAATTACATTCCAGAATGACTAATAAACAATGTTTATGAACCAACCAATGATGTGCGAAAAGTTATATATAAACTAATTAAAAAAATCAGTTTACAAATTCGATTTTGAAAGGGTAATCACCAACTAAATCGCACTCAACGATAATTCAATATAGGTAAGACCGGATATCTAATCCTTGGCCACTAATGCAACTCTTAGTACCAAACCTTTATCGACTCCTAACCTATTTAGAAAAAACGATTTTTAATTCTAAAACTAAAAGAATAACCGAAAGAATTAAGAAACTCAAAATAAGAACTAAGACAAACGAATTGACACGAGAGATACTTAATATGAGAAAATAACTACCTAGGTAAGAAATTTGATTGCTAACTCAACCACTAACGAAATTGACTAACCAAATGGCACTAGATCTAAAGATTAAATTCGATTATGTAAACACTTAGATTTACTAGACCTCGCTTCATACTCCCTAACTCACCTATAGGATAAGTAGCTTCATATGGTCAAAACGAAAGGTATAAATACATGTTGGTTGTCAAGACAAACCTTCAACGGTGGCACATCATTACCACCATTACCATTGTTCATCATCGTCTACCACCACTACCGTCCATCACCAAAAGATTTTAAATTTTGGTTACTCTTCTATGAAATTTCCCCGGTGGCACATCGTTAAACTACAGGTGTTAGTTTACTAAATTTGGAATTTGGCGAAAAAGAAATTACAAAATAGATGAAAATAACAATTACTAAATTTATATACATGTAATAAATGAATAATAATTAATTTTTAAAAACTTGTTAGTATTAATGTAAGAACGAGAAGTGGCAAAACATGTATATTTTTTAGGGCAATTTTATAGAATAGTAACCATAATTTAACAGTCTATAGATTACAAAATATAGATTATAAATTCTAGTAAGTAAAACTTCAAAATAAAATCCCGTCATATGTTGTAGTGTCGTTAAAGGTATTTCGCAATCGGTGTGTTTCGGTTGTAAATACTTTTGCCATTAATATGCTTTGCGACAATTTTTTTCGTGAAAAATTATTTGTGTCTATTTTTGGTACGAACTTTACAAACGAAAAGTACAAATAAATTTCATGGCGGATGTGTGATGAATTTTGAGAGAGAACTTTATCGACGAATTTTGTGACAAAACAAACAAAGAATCTATATATTCACCATATTATGCAAATGATCTAAACCTCTAAAATATAACCTCTAATAGATTAAAGAAATTAAAAATAGATTGATGTAAGAGTTACTATAAATTTTTAAAAACTTGTAAGCATTAATGTGAGAGTGAGAGGTGGCAAACATGTATGTTTTTAATTAGAAGTTATAGATTGTAGATTTTAAATTCTAGTATGTAAAACTACAAAATAAAATCCCCATATATGTTGTAGAGTCGTTAAAGGTTGTTCGCAAATGGTGCTTTCGGTTGTAAATACTTTTAGTATTAATATGCTTTGCGACAATTTTTTTCGCGAAAATTAATTTGTGTCCATTTTTAGTACGAACTTTACAATCGAAAAGTACAAATACATTTCGTGACAGAATACTTGTGACGAACTTTGAGATAGAACTTTGTCGACATATTTTGTGACAAAACAAGAAAAGAATCCATATATCCACCATAATGATCATTTTACTGTAAATTTTTTTTTTAATTATAAATAATATCTTTTTTTAAAAATCAAATATTAAATTTAGTATATCCCTATTTTATAGGATTTTCATATCAAATATTGGTGAGATTAATTTTTAATTTAATGATATGTTATAACCCATTTAAGTGTTATCTAGGTTTGGTGAGACCCATACCCGTGAATTCAGGTTAAATGCATTAAAGCCATCATTTATAAATAAAGCAATCTTGTGTCTTGAGAGAATGTATGGAGGTTTCGTTTATATATATTACTAGATTTTATCCCCGTATTACGGGGTTGTTTTATATTATTCGTTTGTAATATTTATATATAATTTTTGGATTGTAAATTTATTTATTATAAAGAAGTTAATAA
Source organism: Bidens hawaiensis (assembly GCF_021521415.1). Lineage (NCBI taxonomy): Eukaryota > Viridiplantae > Streptophyta > Magnoliopsida > Asterales > Asteraceae > Bidens > Bidens hawaiensis. Next base: position 117,655 of record NW_027494746.1, read on the forward strand.
TATATTTAGGATTTGATAATGAAAGGGTTTCATAAATAAATAAGATGATATAACCCGATTTAAAATCTATATGACCCGGTTAATTATTTTACTATAAAATTGTTTCTCAATTATAAATAATATATTTTTTTTAAAACAAATCTAATATTAATTTTTAATATATCTCTATTTTATAGAATTTTCATATCAAATATTGGTTAAGATTAATTTTTAATTTAATGATATGTTATAACCCGTTAAAGGGCAATCAGGTTTTGGTGAGACCATACCCGTAAATTCGCGTCAAATGCATGAGAATCCTCTATTTATAAATAATGCAATCTGGTGACTTGAGAGAATGCATAAAGCAACCAAAAAGCTTTTAAAGATTTTGTTATATATATTATAATTTATAGATAAATGATTATAAGATACAGATTACCAAACAAAATATTAATTTGATGTAAACTTCTAATAATTACACAATGCATCATGGTCAACATGGTGGATATGTACTTGTTATAAATAGTATATTTATTACATGCGATGACATCGATCCTTAAGCGGTCAACAAACTTTAATTAAAGCTCTTTTATGGTAATATATTTATTTCGTAATATCTAGCAATAATAACTAAAAGTTGGTTTTATTTAACATCAAATTATAATTTTTTGAAACGGTATAATTAATTAAACTCAAAAGTTGTATAATTAACATTTCCAAGTTACACAAACTTGAGACGTTGTACTTATTAATATTATGTCTATTAGGGAGGTCGGGGGACCTCTGGGCACCAGCCCGAACTAGAGTCACCGTGCGGGTACCTTTCCACATCTATCGCAGGGTCCATACTTACGTTTTTTAGGCTCTGCTCTACTAGGGCCAGCAAAACCTTGGGTTTGATTTGGTTGTACTCGGGCTGGAGTTGGTGGCCCTTCGGTCAAAGGAACTCCCCTTATCCTTTTTGAGTCACGCCCCAATGTCATGTAACCTAAACCGGTGTTAGATCAATAGGTATCTGAGGGGTTTCAGTCCTTCCTCGTACCTCATTGACACTAGTACAAGGTTGACCTAGTTGAAGTTCCAGGTTGACCTCTAGGGCCGCTGTGGTCAAGGTATTTGGCCCAATCAAAAAGTTCGACGTAACAAATTCGGGCATTTGGGGGACAAAGATATCTGAAGAGATAGATCGTTCATCTGTCGATGCGCTTAAAGAACTATGTGTAGCACTTTTAGTGCTAATCATAGCCTTGTTATGACTCAGCCTGTTGAAGAAGGTAAACATGGCTGAAAGGACAATAGAAAATTTTTACAAGAGATTATCAGGGTGATTTGTATTGATGTATTGGGTTGTTGAGTTGGGTTGTTTTTATACTACTATTGCGTGGTGGATCATTTAATTAGTTTGGTGAATAATTAATGAAATTTTTTAATAACAATATTATGTGTTGTGTTTAATGGTTAGTCAATAAAAAGTGATGTCACATAGGCAATGAAATATTAAAAGCATTCACATTATTTCTCTTATCCTTATTGTTATAATTATTGTTTGGGTGAGATTTTAAAATTGCTTATTTGCTTCTTAAAAAGCTAAAGCAACTTTTAAAAAGCTCCAATTCAAAGCTTTTGGGGGAGTTGTACGAAACATCTTTTGCTTTTTAACAAAAAAATATGAAATAAGTAAGTTTTAGAAGCTCACACAAACACCCCATCACAACATCTTTTCTTTTTTTTTCTTAATTAAATAATATTTTTGCAGCTTTATCTTTGCATTTCTCTTTTGTTCACTCACAACCGTTTTCAAGAAATATTAAAAATTTAATGGGGGTGACTAGTGTCTCTTAAATATACATATAAACAGTAAAATTTTGTATATCTTTTAGTCACAACTATTCACAACCACACCCTATAACATGTATAACTCACTCACATATATATAGAGATGGTCAAAAAAACCGGTCCGGGAACCGGTTTGCCGGTTTAAACCGGAAACCGGTTTTTACGAAAACCGGTTTTTTAAAAACCGGTTTGACCGGTTTACAAACCGCCCGGTTCGTATTTCGGTTACATGTTTTAGAGCCAAAACCGGTTAACGAACCGGTTATTAAAAAAACCGGTTTTTTTTAATAACCGGTTATGGAGAAACCGGTTAACCGGTTTTTTTATAAACCGGTTTTTTTATAAACCGGTTTTTGACCGTTGTGGAAAAACCGGTTAACCGGTTTCTCCATAACCGGTTAACCGGTTAAAAAACCGGTTTTTGAACGTTGTAACGGCTATATGGCCGTTTTTTTTTTTTTGACCGTTTTTTTTTTTTTTACCATTTTACCCCCACAAACATCTATATATAGTTTAGGTTGGGTATTGGTTAGATCACACTCGATTATACAACTCCAAACGCTCTAAACGTTTATTTCATACGCGATTATTTTGTTATCTCACGCTCAATTATACCACATTACCACTCCATACGCTCTTATTTCGTAGTCGATTATCATGGCCTCCCAAAGTGCTGCTTCATCCGTCAACATGGGTACCTCGAACACGGGAGAAACGGTCGTTCGGGTCATCCCTACGAAACGAAACCAAGATGTTTGGCAACATTTCGACCTATGCGAAATGTCTAACGGTAGCCAAAAAGCTCGATGCAAACATTGTTTGAAGTTTTATGGCAAAGATGCAAACTCCACTTTAAAAGCGCATGTACAAAGGCCCTTTTGCAAGGCCTTGAAGGACGAATCGGGAAGTAGTTCGCAGCCGGAGATGACGAATCAAGGAACGGTGTTTACGTACGACCTTGAAGCGGTACGTCAAAAGTTTTCAAACTTTGTGATTCAACAAACACTTCCTTTCAACCACTTCGACAACCCTCAATTCACGGAGATGATGCAAAAGTATGTTCAACCACGCTACCAACACGTAAGTCGTTCGACCCTTAGAAGAGATTGTCTTAAAGCATGGAAAAACGCTAAATCCGAACTAATTTCATACTTTTCAAACTTACAAACTGGTGTAAACTTAACAACGGATGTGTGGTCGGTACCTCATGGTTCGCCCGACTCATACATTTGTGTGACGGCTCATTGGGTTGACCCCGAGTCGTGGCAAATGATGAAACGAACCGTTGCGTTTCAATTGTTTGATTACCCGCACACGGGTAGAAATATTTTTAAACTCTTGGATAAAGTCATTCGACAATACAAGATTGAACATAAAATCTTTTCAATTTCGTTTGATAACGCGTCCAACAATACGGCCGCGGTTGGCCATTTAAAATTAAAGTATAAACCTATTTGTGATGGAGCGTTTTTTCATAGCCGATGCATTGCACATATTATCAACTTGGCCGTGCAAGATGGGTTAAACGTGATCGAAACGCAAAGAAACAATTTTAAAAGAATGTTACGAGATGTTTTTAGCAACAATAAAACATTTTCAAGATACAAAAAATTTTGTGTAGAAGCTAATTGTCAATGGTTGGGGCCAAATTGGGATTGTCCAACAAGATGGAACTCGACTTGTGATATGTTTGAGAAAGCCATCGAACAAAAAGAATCATTAATTGCGTTTCATCAAATTTTGTCAAGTAGGGGTAAATGTGCACCGTACGATCCTAGAAACTGGTTATTGATTGATATCGTTACGGAGGTCCTTCAAATTTTTAAATCTTGCACAACTAGTTTATCCGGGGTTTACTATCCAACAAGCCCCATTGCTTTACCAAAAATTGCTGTCATGTGCACAAAGTTGAGTGAACTTCATTGTAGGGGTGCACCTTATTTTGATATGGGTGTAAAAATGAAAGAAAAATTTAGAAAATATTTTCAAGAACTACCCGCTGTTTTGACATGTGCTGCTGCGTTAAACCCTTGCATCAATGTTGGTGGTGTTGAAGCTTTAATAGAAAAAATTTGTGATGAGCTAGAGTTAAACGACGATCAAAACCCCTATTATAGCCAAACTTTAAAGAATGCTTTCAACACCACCTTGTCAAACATGTATGATGTTTACCTTACAAAATACGGGTCGTCTTCCCAAATTCATGACTCGTTAAGAGCTGTTGCCCAATCCCAATCCCAAACCGACCTTGAAATGGGGATGTACTACATGATTTGGGAAGACGCCGGTAAACGTCAAAAGGTAAACACCCCAAGCAGTGAACTTGGAAGGTATGGTGGTACCAACTTTGTGAAACACATGACTCCGGATGAATTTAGAAGTCTTGATTTGCTGGCTTGGTGGAGAGGTAAGGAGGATGAGTTTCCGATCCTCGCCGCCATGGCCAAAGATTTACTAACGGTCCAAGCTTCCACGGTAGCTTCGGAGTCTGCTTTTTCTGTTTCTGGCAGGGTTATATCGATTAGGAGGACTCGACTCACTCCACCAGCTATAGAGATGTCGATTTGCTACAAGGATTACTTGGACTCTTTAGATAGGGCACAACATCAACGCTCACTCGAGGGGGAAATGGAGTATGAGGCGGGCTTGTATGAAGACGAGGTCAATCAAGGACACACTCAACCAATGACCGATGAAGAAGCCGCGTACGACGATTACCTAAGGAATAGCTCGGGATCGGGTAGCGAAGAAAATTAGTTAAAGAAACAGCAAACATGGAGGCAAATAATGAGTAAGAAACAGCAAGTTGTTCATGTAATCGTGTCTAAGCATTCTTTAATGTTTGTATTTTTGAGTTACGAATATACGATAACGATTTAATGTTTGTATTTTTAATGTAAAAACTATAAATGAAAGTTATGTGTTTTTAATCTTCCAAGCAAAGAACCCTAACAACGAAAGCAAAGAATGGCTTCGGTCAGTCCGTTTTGCCTTTTAGTTCCGGTTTGCCTTGTAGTTACCGGTTTGTTTATACTGTGAAAAAATAATGGTTATTTAAAAAAAAAAAAAAACCGGTTAACCTAAAAACCGGTTAATAAAAAAACCGGTTTATTAACCGGTTTCTAAACCGGTCCTAACCGGTTAGACCGGTTAGGGTTTTGACATACAAAAACCGGTTATTAACCGAACCGGTTTTTTTCCGGGCCAAAAAAACCGGTCCGGTTAATAACCGAACCGGTTTTTTTAAAAAAACCGATTTGTGCACCTCTACATATATATAGGGAACTGGATGTGAATGCACTAATTAACCAACCAAAAAACAAGTGTCATAGATGTGGGTTGCTTAGCCAAGTCTTTAATCTTACTAACCGGTGTTTTTATATATTTCAGTGTTTATTTATTTTCAACACTAGGTTAATAAAATAAACCAACTATAATAAAAACAAAATACTTAAATAAAAAAAAACTTACAACTAACTTCAGTTTCTTCCTTTAGACACGTATGCCCTAATTTCATCACTTTCTTTAAATTACTTCCAATTTCAATTCAAATTCATCGCAAATTCTATTGAACAGAGTCGTTGAAAATGCAGTGAAACTAAGTCAATTCAAATTCATCGCAAATTCTATTGAACAAAGTCGTTTAACTAGAGTCTATAGATTACAGAATATAGATTATAAATTCTAGTATGTAAAACTACAAAATAAAATCCCCTCATACATTGCAGTGTCGTTATAGGTCGTTCGCAATCGTTGGTTTCGGTCGTAAACACTTTTGGCATTAATATGCCGCGCGACAATTTTTTTTTTGCGAAAATTAATTTGTGTCCATTTTTAGTACGAACTTAATTACAATCGAAACTTACGAATAGATTTCGTGACGGAATATTTGTGACGAATTTTGAGATAGAAATTTGTCGACGGATTTTGTGACAAAACAAACAAGGGATCTATATATTCTCCATATTATGCAAATGATCTAAATATAAAATTAGGTCAATAGACATGTTACTAATGAACACCTAACCTATTAAAACCCATCATAATCTTAAAAGAAAGATAACATACACGACTACAATATAAGAAATAAAAATGAAACATCGATTCCTATGTATAATTGGAGAACAGGCACGATGAACCGCTAGCTACAACTGTTCAAGAAAGCGTATAACTACTAAATTGTTATAATTTATAACTTGAAAAAAAATAAGTATTTGTTTGTGAGAACCATGAAAGAGAACTTCAATAAACAACTCCATCAATGGAGTTACCATAATAATTTACCATTGTCTAGTTGCCATGGATGCTAGTGTACCACTGAATGTCATTTTACCACTTTTGAACTAATTGCTAGTATTTCATAGTTATCATTTGTTCAGTCACCTTAAACGTGTTTCACAGTTTCAGACAAAATTTTTGTCATCCATAAGACCCCACCAGAACGCATTTCCCCTTAGACCCCACAGAGACAACCCTATCCCCCACCAGGGCGTTGCGCCAGACCTTGTTAATAGGGGTTGGAACCTCCTTGGTATAGCTTCGTCGATTACAACTTTAGAGGTTTATTAGTCTAATTTCCTCAACAACATATTCGGCTTTTTTTTCGCAGATGTAGACCGTTTTCGCTTGGTCCAGTTTGTAATCTAGGTTGTGATGAATCATGGCTTTTTTTCTGTGGCAACTTATGTTTAAGCCAAACGAAACTTATGAAGTCAAAGGTTTCTTGTCAATGACCGAATTAGACCGTGGAAGCAATGTGTGTAATGTTTTTCTTAATTATTTCATTAAGATTTTCTAAATTTAATGTCACATCATTTTTTGCGTCATTAACGAGTCATTTGAATCGTCGTAAAAGTAAAGGACCGAAGGTGCCACTAATGTAAGACTTAATTTCTACAATTTCTATTTATGCACGAACAACGTCGGTATATAATTACGTCATCTAAAGGACCGAAGGTGCCACTAATGTAAGACTTAATTGCTACAATTTCTATTTATACATGAACAACGTCAGTATATAATTACGTCATATGGATTCGTTTTTGTATTCAAGGTAGTAGACGACGAGAAGATGATGGCAAGGGGGTGAGTTTCCGTCGACTCCCCGCGGAAACGCACAAAGTCAAATTTCTCATTAGCTTTACATTTTTAGTCCCATATGTTTTTAATTAGCAGTAGCACTGTAACATCCTGATTTTCTTAAAAATATAATTTGGGAAATTATTATTATGTTTAAAGAAGGCTATTATTTATTTTAGAAATAACAAATAATGTTAATGGGTATGGACTTGAAATTAATGAGCTTGAAGAATGAACATGAGCTTAGAGTCCATGGGCTTAAGGGTATATAAACGCTTAAAATATACACTTCTTCATAATATCATATACAAGTTCAAGAACAATATCCTACCGTTGAATATTCGTTTGAATCAAAGTAACGAGCCTAGCCCCCATTTCCATTTCACCTACACCTAAAACATACACTTCATAATATCCAATACAAATTCAAGAACCATATCCTACCGTTGAATATTCGTTTGAATCAAAGTAACGAGGGGGATCTAGACTTAGTAGTATACAAGATCCAAGTTGTGAACCAAGCTCAAAAATGTATATTTTATGCATAAAAGCTTGATTCGTTATGCTCGGTTCGTTAAGAATTTTAAGATCTAGCTAAGTCGAGTTGTGCAAATTGATATAGGTTCGAGCTTTATCCTAAAGAGCTAGCTAGATCTTAGATGATGATGATAATAATAATTATAATAATAATAATAATAGAGAGAAAGAAAAGTAGTAATAATAATAATAATAATAATAATAATAATAATAATAATAATACCAAACACCATGTGAACAAGTTTCGTAGATGAATAAAAAAACGTCGGAAAACATAAACCGAACGAATATAACTCCCAAATCCTCCACCCAATGCTCCAAAATTAAAACAAAATAATCAAATAATATATATTTTGATATACATAAAATTAAAGCTAAATGTTTATTAAATAACTATATATACAAAAGTAAACTAATTAAATACTTAAAATAATAATAGGCCTAAAAGCATTCTTAATTCATTTCTTATATTTTTGTTATTTTAAGAAAAATAAAATAACATGATCTTATATTTTTTTTCTACGGTGAATATGATCTTATATTTTTTTCTAGTGACAACACATACCGTATCTAATTCTACACAACCAAAATCCATTTTAAAACCTACAATGGAGCTTGAACTCACTACTTGATTGAGAGGAATTTCATAAATTTCATTGAATTGAATTGAAGGCCTATGCCGTTTAAGTTGAATATGCGGTTTACCATCTACCGGGGCATGGTGTGGTCACCCTCCTCTATCGGAAAGGGTTCAAATCCTACGCGCTACAACAAATAATCTATAAAAGTATTTATTTAAGTATACTAGTTTGCCACTAAAAAAAATAAATATACGAGTTACCAAACAAAGTATTAATTTGATGTAAACTTGTAATAATTACACAATGCATCATGGTCAACATGGTGGCTATGTACTTGTTATAAATAGTATATCTATTACATGCGATGAAATCGATCCTTAAGCGGTTAATAAACTTTAATTAAAGCTCTTTTATGGATTAATATATTTGTTTTGTAATATCTAGCAATAATAACTAAAAGTTGGTTTTATTTAACAACAAAATATAATTTTTTGAAACGGTATAATTAATTAAACTCAAATGGTGGCGATTCATGGCTTTAAAACATCTGGTAAGAACACAAAATGAAATCAAGAAACAGATCAGTTTAAAAAGAAATATTACATGAGGGCCAAACTAAGATGCATAACCTTTAAACAAGAAAAAGGGAAAAAGAAACTTATAAACAGTAAAAGAGATGTGACAAGAGTACGACGAACATTTCTAGTTACACAAACTTGAGACGTTGTACTAATTATTATTAAGTCTATTCGGGAGGTCGGGGGACCTCTAGGTACCAGCCCGAACTAGAGTCACCGTGCGGATACATCATTGCACGTAACACAGGTATAGACATCGGATAGGGGGTGCGGTATGTGGTCACTAAAGAAAGGAGAGGAGATGAAGAGTTATGTTTGTCTGTGGAGAGGAGAGAGAGTGGGGTAGGTTCAGGGGTATTGCGGTGTCGTTTGAAGCAAGCGGCGGGTTCAGATACTGCTGAAGAATTGTAGGGTGGTGATTGGATGGTAAGCGGGTTCCGGGGGATTACACCTTGGCCTTCCTTAATTATTTTATCCGCCCTCTCCCTACTCTCGTCTTTCATATAGTGGGCCCTCATGTGACCAGCATAACTTTGAGACTTTTCAAATACCTTTCCACATCTATCGCAGGGTCCATACTTACGTTTTTTAGGCTCTGCTCTACTAGGGCCAGCAAAACCTTGGGTTTGATTTGGTTGTACTCGGGCTGGAGTTGGTGGCCCTTCGGTCAAAGGAAGTCCCCTAGTCCTTTTTGAGTCACGCCCCAAAGTCATGTAACCCAAAACCGGTGTTAGATCAACAGGTACCTGCGGGGTTTCAGTCCTTCCTCGTACCTCATTGACACTAGTACAAGGTTGACCTAGTTGAAGTTCCAGGTTGACCTCTAGGGCTGCTGTGGTCAAGGTATTTGGCCCAATCAAAAAGTTCGACGTAACAAATTCGGGCATTTGGGGGACAAAGATATCTGAAGAGATAGATCGTTCATCTGTCGATGCGCTTAAAGAACTATGTGTAGCATTTTTAGTGCTAATCATAGCCTTTTTATGACTCAGCCTGTTAGAGAAGGTAAACATGGCTGAAAGGACAATAGAAAATTTTTACAAGAGATTATCGAGGTGATTTGTATTGATGTCTTGGGTTGTTGAGTTGGGTTGTTTTTATATTATTATTGCGTGGTGGAGCATTTAATTAGTTTGGTGAATAACTAATGACATTTTTTTAATAACAATATTATGTGTTTTGCTTAATGGTTATTTAATAAAAAGTGATGTCACGTAGGCAACGAAATATTAAAAGCATTCACATTCTTTCCCTTATCCTTATTTTTATAATTATTGTTTGGGTGAGATCTTAAAATTGCTTATTTGCTTCTTAAAAAGCAAAAACAACTTTTAAAAAGCTCCAATTTAAAGTTTGGGGGGGGGGGGGACTGGTACCAAACATCTTTTGCTATTTAACAAACAAATATGAAATAAGCAAGTTTTAAAAGCTCACACAAACACCCCATCACAACATCTTTTCTTTTTTTTTTCTTAATTAAATAATATTTTTATAGCTTTATCATTGCATTTTCTCTTTTGTTCACTCACACCCGTTTTCAAGAAATATTAAAAGGTTAATGGGGTGAACAGTGTCTCTTAAATATACAGATAAACAGGAAATTTTATGTCTTCTTTAATCACAGCTACTCACAACCACACCCTATAACATGTATAACTCACTCACATATATATAGGGAATTGGATGTGAATGCACTAATTAACCAACCCAAAAAACAAGTGTCATAGATGTGGGTTGCTTAGCCAAGTCTTTAATCTTACTAACCAGTGTTTTTATATATTTCAGTTTTTAGTTATTTTCAACACTAGGTTAATAAAATAAACCAACTATAATAAAAACAAAATACTTAAATAAAAAAAAACTTACAACTAACTTCCGTTTCTTCCTTTGGACATGTATGCCCTAATTTCATCACTTTCTTTAAATTACTTCCACTTTCAATTCGAATTCGAATTCAAATTCATCGCAAATTCTATTGAACAGAGTCGTTGAAAATGCAGTGAAACTAAGTCAATTCAAATTCATCGCAAATTCTATTGAACAAAGTCGTTTAATTAGAGTCTATAGATTACAGAATACAGATTATAAATTCTAGTATGTAAAACTACAAAATAAAATCCCCTCATACATTGCCGTGTCGTTATAGGTCGTTCGCAATCGTTGGTTTCGGTGGTAAACACTTTTGGCATTAATATGCCGCGCGACAATTTTTTTTTTGCGAAAATTAATTTGTGTCCATTTTTAGTACGAACTTAATTACAATCGAAACTTACAAATAGATTTCGTGACGGAATATTTGTGACGAATTTTGAGATAGAAATTTGTCGACGGATTTTGTGACAAAACAAACAAGGAATCTATATATTCTCCTTATGCAAATGATCTAAATATAAAATTAGGTCAATAGACATGTTACTAACGAACACCTAACCTATTAAAACCCATCATAATCTTAAAAGAAAGATAACATACACGACTACAATATAAGAAATAAAAATGAAACATCGATTCCTATGTATAATTGGAGAACAGGCACGATGAACCGCTAGCTACAACTCTTCAAGAAAGCGTATAACTACTAAATTGTTATAATTTATAACTGGAAAAAAAAAAGTATTTGTTTGTGAGAACCATGAATGGGAACTTCAGTTAAACAACTCCATCAATGGAGTTACCATAATAATGGTAAGTTACCATGGATGACAATGTACCACTGAATGTCATTTTACCACTTTTGGACTAATTGCTAGTATTCCATAGTTATTATTTGTTCAGTCACTTTAAACGTGTTTCACAGTTTCAGACAAGATTTTGTAATCCATAAGACCCCACCAGAACGCATTTCCCCTTAGACCCCACAGAGAAAACCCTATCCCCCACCAGGGCGTTGCGCCAGGGGTTGGAACCTCCTTGGTGTAGATTCGTCATTTACAACTTTAGAAGATTTTAGTCTAATTTCCTCAACAACATATTCACTTTTCTTTGGCAGATGTAGATTGTTTTCGCTTGGTCCATTTTGTAATCGAGGTTGTGAAGATTCGTGGTTTTTTTCCGTGGCAACTTATGTTTAAGCCAAACGAGACTTATGAAGTCAAAGGTTTCTTGTCAATGACTGAATTAGACCGTGGAAGCAATATATGTAATGTTTTTTTTAAATTATTCATTAAGATTATCTAAATTTAATGTCACATTATTTTTTGCGTCATTAACGAGTCATTTGAATCAGCATAACAGTAAAGGACCGAAGGTGCCACTAATGTAAGAGTTAATTGCTACAATTTCTATTTACACACGGACTACGTCAGTATATAAACAACGTCATCTGGATTCGTTTTTGTATTAAAGGAAATTGATGAAGAGAAGATGATGGCAAGGATGGTGAGTTCCTGGAGACTCCGCGCAGCAACACACAAAGTCAAATTTCTCATTGACCTTTATGTTTTTTCTCCCGTATGTTTTTAATTAGCAGTAGCACTGTAACGTCCTGATTTCTTAAAAATATAATTTTGGAGATTATTATTTTGTTTAAGGAAGGTTATTAAATAACAAATAATGTTAATGGGTTTGGACTTGAAATTAATGGGCTTAAAGAATGGACATGGGCTTAGCGTCTATGGGCTTAAGGGTATATAAACCCGTAAACCATATCCTTAAACCCTAGCCCCCATTTCCATTTCACATACACCTCAAAACACACACTTCTTCATAATATCCATACAAGTTCCAGAACAATATCCAACCGTTGAGTAACGGGGGGGGGGGGGGGGGGGTGTCTAGACTTGGCAATATACAAGATCCAAGTTGTGAACCAAGCTCAAAAAGGTATGTTTTATGCATAAAAGCTTGATTCGTTATGTTCAGTTCGTTAAGAATTTTAAGATCTAGCTAAGTCGAGTTGTGCAAATTGATATAGGTTCGAACTTTATCCCAGACGAGCTAGCTAAATCTTTGATGATGATGATGATCAAAAGAAAAAATAATAATAATAATAACAACAACAACAACAACAACAACGATAATCAAAAGAAAGAAGAGAAGGAAAAGAGAAAAAAAGTGTGGCTGGAAGAATATAAATATAAAGGAAACCAAATCCAAACATAAGCTTCTTGTAACGCAGCTGGTTGAGTCACGAGGGAAGCAAATGGGAGGTTGGGGGCGATTCCCGCTCGCAATTCGGTCTTATATTTAATATACGGAACAGTGACCATGCAGACCTAGCGAAACCCGAACCCGAACACCAAACCACGAAACACGAACCTGGACAGTTAATTGGGCTTGGGCCTGAGAAGTAAATCAGATCAGCAATGGAAATGGTTCAATTTGGGCCAGAGTGGGCCTGAACTGTTTAAAGAATGTGTTTAGACCCAATCCATATTACGATAATCGAATTCCAGAGTTCGGTTCGGGTGATGAATAACAAGGTTAGTTTTCTAATTTAACTTAGCTAACCCCGTTAGTTCGGTTACATTAATTTAACAATATTCGTTAACTAAGAGTCTAGTTTATTATGTAAGCTTAGTTAACCTCGATAACTTGTTAACCTAGAATGGAATTAGTTATTTCCACCAGTCGCTTAAATGATTAATTAACGCGTGCATATGTTAAACAATCAGTCGGGCTAAGTTAAAGGAATTACTATAATTTCATAATGCCAAAGGACCCAGGTGAGTTCTAGCCTCCTTTTTCCTTTAAACGTTTTTGGGTTGTATGCATACTTGTATGTGAAAGAAGTGATATACGTAATTTTAATTAATTTTGTATATCTTGTAAGAATATTTACTAATATACATATATACTTGAATGTTAGTTGATAGAACATAAAGAGATAGGGAGCAAGCCCACTAATACTTGTGTAGAATGTTTATATGAATGTGAATGTGTATGAACGTTATGTATAGAAGAATGGGTACGCAATCATGTGTAGAGCCTTCGGGCCTCGTGCATGCACAATAAGTTAGGATGGCAAATTCCTCTAACTTTAATTGGCCCGGTTATGAGCAAGGAAAAGATTTCTCTGCTATGAGAAAGAATAGACGGCTCGATTATGAGCAAGAATAGGAGGCTCGGTTAGAGCAAGAATATGAAGCTCGGTTATGAGCAATAGCACAATGACACTATTAAAGTGACAATATTTACTCAAGGCGGCGGAACATGCCGGGGTACAACGGCTTGCTCAAGAACACAATGACACTATTAAAGTGACAATATTTACTCAACTTTTATATTTCATTAAATAACTCGAATAAAACTTGTTCAAAGATTAAATACAAACAATTACAATAATATCTAACTCATTAAAGTACCCTAAACGTATAATCTAAGTGACGAGTCTTTAATCTTCATAAGCATCCTAAAATTAAACTTTTAGCATGCATAAAAATATATTTGATCAACACGAATGTTGGTGAGTAATATATAGTTTTGAGTATATATAATATAATGAGGCAAAATCACAATTCATATGTGTAAATAGAATATAGCAACAACCATTGTAAATGTAAATAACTGAGGATCTTTTCTATTTGGTAACAGCCAAAATACTCGGATAATGAGACGCTATTCTACTAGCACAAGACTAAAGTAGTTAGGGTGCGTATGATCATACTTATTGAGGCTCAACAACAACATTAAAATAAACAGTCGTGCACATAATTAACTTGAGGCAAAAACAAAAGATCGAGCAAATATTCGTATCAACACATAACGTCGAATTGTGGATTTAGTATTGAGGTCTTAAAAACATGTAAGTTTGAATATGGTACGCATGTCACCCCAAAAGTATAAAAACGTAAAAAGGGGGGAGTGTGATTACTCACTAGGAAATTAAGCGAGTGATGAAATAGACGAGCCGGTCCTTAAGCGGGCGAACCGGAACGTTCGATTTTTGATTAGCAAGTCCGAGAAATAAAATGAGCTTAGTATTGGGGATGTGTCAAGAAGTAAATATTAAGTAAAAGTAAAATAAATTAAACTTGAATTCAAATTGGGGTTCATTTGTAAAATCTTAAGTTTAAGCGAAAGTTTGGTTTTGGTTCGGTCCATGGCTCGATATGAGACCGAGGTTGCTTGCCACATATCCGAAACATGAGAACTAACAACAAACTAAAATAAAACAGAAACTTGAAAGAAAATACAAGAATCGGTCGCTTGAAACACAACTTTGTTTTTAAGTGAGTGATTCATTTTAAGGCGGGTTGCTTGGTTATATAATCCGGGGCTTGGTTTGAGACCAAGCCCAGTACCAATATCCCTTTAAAATAAGAAATAACTACAAAACATTAGCCAAGAATGATTAAGAAAAAAATATATAACTTCTAAGGTGTGAAAACAACCAAAAGGATTTCAATTAGTTTTGGACAGAATCTGTCATTGATTTAAATAATACTTAAGAATATAAATAAATCTCTAAAAAAATATAAAAATCTTCAGTCTACTGAATTAGGGTGTTATAAACATCTTTCATTTAGCAACTTTCCCCAAATTATGACTCGAGATAGGCTGAAACGGCCGGTTTTCTTAATTGGTACAGATCTGCGTACTAAAACTAAAACAATGATTACGAAGTCATACAGATGAAAACAACCATTGAAACCACAACTCAATGAAGTTCATCATAGACTTTGGCCTTGCACCATTCCAGTTCTTTTTGACTAAGTTATGGCCCAATCTTTGGCGACCAAACTTCTGTCCAGAACTGAAACGCCATTAGAACCTAAGTTCTTGGTGTTTTGGAATGGGTTTTGATGAAGAATAATCTTGTCACTCATTGTGTGATGTTAGTACATGTTTACCATTTTATTACACAAATCCTCATTGTCAAATAACCAACAACAAATTCAAATAAAAATCAGAAACTTTAAACGAGTAAAAATCCCAAATCGGGCCAAACTAGCTTTTAATAAGCAACGGCGTGCCTTAGGATGACATAAATACCTTAATCAACCAAGGTTGAAGAAGGGAAACAATGAAACATATATATAAGACTAATACAAACTGAAAAAATCCCAAAACATTACTCAAGTCGGATTGAAAAGCAATCAATTATTCGGTTTTGACTTTTAAAGTCAACTTAGGCAAGAACACTTTAATTTGCTTCCACAAATTCAAAAATTAGAGAGAAAGGAAAAGATGAGCATTTGAAAATGTTGAAAAAATGTTGGTATTTATAGGCAATGAGGAGGGGACAAGTTTGCATGAATGGTTGAACATCAAATCATCTTACAACCATTTTTGCATTCAATTGGTTGGTTGGTTATTAAAATAAATTAAATTAATTAATTAATTAAATAAAATAGTTAGTTAAATAAAATATGATTTAAAGGTTGGGGAAAAGTTTGGTTTTTAGCAAAAATGGTCCTTGTACTTTGGTTTGGGTTAGTTTCGAGCATAAAATAAATGAATTAAACATCGTTAAAGATATTAAAACAACACGACAAGTATGATACATGATTATAACATGAAGGACATTCTTTTAAAGGGTCCAAAATATAACAAAGTTTAAAACGGGTCAATTTGTCGTACAAATACAAATATGAATCCAACCGAAAAAACTTGATAAGACAGTATTAATAATATTAATAGAGGTTGTCTCAAAAGCTTTTAACAGAAATGATGCTCCGAGCTTTAAAGACGACGTTGTCTTTCACCGGCCGTCGGCGGCTAACCACCACCACCACCGTCGTAATGGGTTTCGGCGACGGCAGCCACGGTGCTCTTGGGTTACCCACATCCGCCGGAATCGGTTCCGACGCGTACGAACCGACTCCGATCACAACGCTACCGCCCAACGTATCCACGGTGGCCGCCGGCCACTACCACTCTCTTGCCGTTTAATAAAGCTTGTTTAGTTACGGTCCTTACGGAGCCCGAGATTAAAGCCTGTGTATTTTTAAGTTTTACTTTAAAACTTAAAAATACGCGGTGCTAGACGACGTTTAAACGAGCTTTCCATACAAGATCGGTTGAATAAAACCGAGCTTATTCGAGCTCGGGCTCAGCTGAGCCCGAGCTCAAATAAAGCTCGTTTAGTTCGAACTCAAGCCTTGTATGGGAAGCTTGTTTAGGGTCGACTAGCACTGCGTATTTTTAAGTTTTACGGTAAAACTTAAAAATACACAGGATTGATCTCGAGCTTCGTAACTAAACGAGCTTTATTTTAATATTTAACCGAAACGGTAGATTTATTATTAATTAGGATGAAATCGGTACCGGCCGGGTTTTGTTTTTTTTATTATTATTATTTTAATATTTGTAATCGAAACAGTGGAGTGATTATTAATTAGGAATGTGAACGCGTGAGCAAAAAAAAAGCTTGTTTAGTTACAAATACACAATGCTGGATGACCCTACACGAACTTCCCATACAAGATCGGTTCAATAAAACCGGGCTTTTTTTAGCTCGAGCTCAAATAAAGCTTGTTTAGTTACTGAGCTCTCCTTGTATGGGAAGCTTGTTTAAGGTCGTCGAGCATTGCGTATTTTTAAGTTTTACGGTAAAACCTAAAAATACACAGGCTTCGGCTCGGCTCGAGTGTGTAGTGAAACTAATGCAGTAATGCATAGAATGCCAAAGTAGGTAAAGTAAGGAGGTGACCTTTGGCATCTATGTATTGGTTTTACATTGCACAGTCGAGCTTGAGCCTAGGGATGAGATTGGTACCGGTAGGTAGAGGTGCACAAATCGGTTTTTTAAAAAAACCGGTTCGGTTATTAACCGGACCGGTTTTTTTTGAACCGGAAAAAAACCGGTTCGGTTAATAACCGGACCGGTTATTAACCGGTTTTTGTATATGAAAACCCTAACCGGTCTAACCGGTTAGGACCGGTTTAGAAACCGGTTAGAACCGGTTAATAAACCGGTTTTTTTATTAACCGGCGGTAGGGGTGCAAACGAGCTGGGTTTCGGTCTAATAAAACCGGGCTTTTTTGAGCTCGAGCTGAGCATGAGCTTCAAATAAAGGTCGTTTAGTTATCGAGCCCGAGATCAAGCCTGTGTATTTTTAAGTTCTACTGTTGAACTTAAAATTATGCAATGCTAGACGACCAGTTTCCCATACAAGATTCCCCTAGGTTTGGTTATGAACATCGTAAACCGAAACAGCAGAGATCGGTACCAGTATGGTTATGAAACAGTACCCAGCGGTGCAAACGAGCTGAGTATGGGTTCAATAAAACCGGGCTTTTTTAAGCTCTAGCTGAACTCGAGCTTCAAATAACTCGTTTAGTAACCGAGCCCGAGATCAATCCTGTGTATTTTTAAAACCTGGCTTTTTTTTTATTTTTGAGCTTCAGTTGAGCCCGAGCCTGGGCTCAAGCCTTGTATGGGAAGCTGGTTTTGGCTCGTCGAGCATTGCGTATATTTAAGTTCTACGGTAAGGAGGTAAAACTTTTACTTTCTTTGGCATTCTGTGTATTTGTTTCACAGTGCATGGTCGAGCTCTCAAGCCGAGGGTATTTCACAAGCTCGAGCTGAGCTTTCGCTCGTTTAGGGTTTTTTTCAAAATAGTTATAAACATATAAAATACAATCAGTTAATAATCAACGAACCGAGTTCGAGCTTGAAAAAACGACTCACGAAGCCAAGCTCAAGCCAGGGTACTTCACAAGCTCGAGCCGAGCTTTTACTCATTTAAGGTTTTTTCAAAATAGTTAAAAAAACTATAAAATTTTAATCCAAAAATAATAAACGAACTGAGTCCGAGCTAGAAAATCGACTCGCGAAGCCGAGCTTGAAACTTACCGATAATAACGAAACCAGCTTCTGATAAAACTGGGTGCTGAATCTATCGGTATGGTACCGGTTTGATCTGATGTGCACGTTACAAAATACTCATCTCTATATGTTATCAGTGTCAATACCGAAAATACTGATACCGAATTATTAATTGATTCGATTCGTCGTTTTGTGACAGGGAAAAGTGGGTTGAACCGGGAATAGTAAACGGGCTGAATGGTGTCCGCTCGGCATCTGCGTCTGGTGTTGTGTCTGCAGCTATTGGAGTTGACGGGTCGTTATGGATTTGGGGGAAATCGAAGCGTGGGCAATTAGGACTTGGAACCGGGATCACAGAGTCTGTAGTTCCTTCAAGGGTTAAAGTTCTTGATAAAGAAGAGATAATTAAGGTGGTCTAATTACCATTCTTAAGGTAGAAATAATAGTTCTTGATATCATCTTTAAATCTACGGTGGCATTCATTTTAAAGTAGTCATATAATCTTTTTGTAACTGTGAGAACCCGTTACTAGATAGCTTATAGATAACTAGTATATACTATCCAGTGTTATCGAGTAAAAGTAAAACGAAGGGTTGTCAATTGTGATGAGTTGGCAGGTTGAATTAACCAACCCGAACAGGCCTATTTTTTTTGTGTTAAAAAATATCAACCCGAATTCAACTTGTTTAACCTATTTATCTAAACGTATCAAACGGGTTGGCGGGTTGAATTGTTTTAACACTTTAATCCAACTTGTTAATCAAGTCTGGGGTAGTAGAAAAAGAGGTTAAACGAGTCATAAACAGGTTGGGTCGATCTGTTTAGCTAAACAGATCAATCTGGACACGATCCGTTTAGTTAACCAGGTGAATCTAAATATGACTCGTTTTTTAAACAAGCAAGATATGCCAACCCAAAACCTGATCATTTTCTTGTCGGTTGAGGAAGTGTAAAACAATTCAACCCGCCAACCCATTTATCTTAACGGGTTGGCGGGTTGAATTGTTTCACACTTTAATCCGAACCCGAATCTTTTTTTTCCTCAAAGACAGCAACCCGAGCATGACCCATTTATCTAATCGTGTAAAACGGGTCGGTGGGTTGGTGTGTGGTGATAAAGTTGTGAACTTGTTAATCGAGTTGTGGGTAGTAGAAAAAGGGGTTAAATGGGTCATAAACGGGTTAGTGTGTCGATCTGCTTAACTAAACAGATAAATCCTGACACGGCCAGTTTAATAAACCAGGTCAACCCAATTATGACTCGTTTTTTAAACAAGATATATCAACCCAAAACCTGATCATTTTCTTGTCGTGTTGGGTTAATGTCGGAAATTGCGACCCGTAACAAAACGCAGTTTAGAAACGTTATAAAATCGCATAAAAACATATAACAATACTGTAATAAACAGGTGTCATTTGGATGGGGGCATGCACTTGCATTAACCAAAGATGGAAAGTTATATGGCTAGGGATATTCAGCAGATGGCAGATTAGGAAAGAGAACAATTACGGGTGTTTCGCCTCTTGATTCAAATACTAATTTATCTTCAAGTTTAAAGCTTGAAGATGCAGAGAAAGTGGTGTTGGAAGCTATGGACAAGGAGAACAATATGCCGATAATCTGGGAACCTTGTTCAATCGATGAACTTAAAGGCGTTGAAGTTGCAGGCGTGTCATGTGGGCTCGATCATACCTTGGTTCTTCTACGTAAGTCATTTTAGACCATCAGTGAATTTGGTATATGCATAAAACTTGTGTTATGTCTAAAAGGATATCGATGCGTGTTTTACATTAACCAAAAACCATAAAAACATCGGTATAGTTTACGATACTAAAATGCATTATTTTGAATGCAACTTCGTTTATAATAAAATTTGTCGGAAGTTAAGAAAAATAAGTTTCATCACAATCGTGTATTTATTTATTTTATTTAAAAGTTAACGAACTAAAGTTAAATCAAATGGGCTAAAGACGTATGCATAAATAGTATAACAGGTTAAAAATAAATAATAAAACAATAAAAAAAAATAAATAAATAATCCAAAAATATAGATACAAATAAAGAATGTGAGTAGACATTGTTCATAATTTGTTTTTTTAGTTATAGTAATAATATGTGAAATCTTGGGTTCTTGTTTCAGGTGATGGAACTTTACTCAGTGGTGGAAGCAATGCATATGGTCAACTCGGTCGGTCAACGCAGGATATGGAGTTTCTACCAGTTGACATAAGTGTCTACCCGGTCTCCATCGCTTCCGGTCTAGGCCACTCGTTAGCAATATGCAGAATCCCGTCAGCAGAAGGCGGTGGGGGTATGTCAGGCATTTATTCATGGGGGTGGGGTCGGGATTCTCAGCTCGGGAGAGAGGGTCCCACCAACATTCCATTGCCCGTGGACGGGCTTTTAGGTGAAAACCTGGTGTCAGTGTCAGGCAGGCGTGTGCATACCATTGCTGTCACGGCTAGTGGTGAGGCGTTTTCGTGGGGGTGTGGTAGGAACGGGCGGCTCGGGCTGGGTAGTTCTGCGAATGAGCCCGAGCCCAGTTTGGTTGAGTTTTCAGAAGGGGTTAATGTTTTGCAAGCGGTTGCAGGGTCTGATCATACTCTGGTTCTAACCAGCAACTAAACAGTTTTTATATATTATATATTATATATTATATTAATTCATAAGTTAATGGATATCATTCTAACTATTTAAATGCAACCATTATGAAACTTGATTATATTTAGTGAATTTGTTTTGTTTACTTTTGCCTTATGCTTGCTATCTTTGGAATGACAAAGTGACATTAAATAATAAAAAAAAAATTGTATTCAAACAAATTGTTTTATAATATTAAAATTTGTAATAATTATATAATGATTATATTTTGGTTGTGATTAAAATGAAGAACAATGCAACCCCACAAAGTGTCATTTATTACTGCTTCAAGAGTTGCAGCAGATCTGACCAAAACCTGTGGATTTTGTTGAGTCACTCGGTGACCATTAATCGGATTTGAGAACACATATAGTTGTTGTGGCAGGACAAGAAGCACCATCTATCACGAGAACATGAAGAACAAATGCTAAAAGTTAGTGATTTAATTAGATACAATTATAGAAATGATGCTACTTCTGCGGTTTGACTTTGGAAGTCAAACCTATTGATCTTTTATATTCTATGGAGTACATAACAAATGTTTCAGTTGTATGATTATTGTATATGTAATACTCATTGTAGAACTGGATGTCTGGATTGAATTCATGTAAATGCCATAGTTGAAAGTGAACCCATTTGACCTCAAAAGTAAAAGTGTTGGAAAAGAGGTACAGTTTGACTTTGAGGTCAAACCTTGTAAATTTGTAATCCCAAAAGCATTGTTATGAACCATTTTTTGAACTTTTTTTTAGATTTCATTGTTATTTTAAACTTGACATGAATCCATTATCCCATTATGAAGCAAAAGACGGGGTTTAAACGAGCCCAGCCAAACCAAGGCTCGTTTTAATTTTAGAGGGCTCAGGCTCAGGCTCAAGCTCGGCTCGTTTAAGGTTGTATTCAAAAGCTTGAGTTTGGCTCGTTTAGTATTAATTAACTATTTAATAATAATATTTATATATTTTATACATATTTACATGTATTTTTAAAATTTTAAATTTTATATATAACATAATATATATAACTAGTTATTATATAAATATATTAAAATAGAAACAATATAAATAAAAAGCTCGATTAGATTCGCGAGTCGGCTCGAGCTTAATGTGTGAAGCTCGGGCTCAAGCCCGTTTATTTAATGAGTATTAATCTGAGCTCGAGCTCATTTGAGTTCAGCTTGATTCGAGCTTTTAACGAGCGTATATTGAGTAGCTCATGAGCGGCCTCGTGCCCACTACTTATTGTTTAAACACAATACTGAATTTGGCATATGCCATATGTGTTATATGAATGCTTACAATGAATCTTGATTCTGAAACATAAAAAGTTTTCAGGACTGTCATCCAGTTGCTTCTCATCTTCAATATCCACCTCTAATATCTCCTGTAAAACAATCATTGATGATCAAGGTGACAAGGTTTCTAACAGTTATTAGCATTAGATAACAAGTTCGCAGTCGAATGCACTTACAGGAATCCTTTCCTTTAAATAGTTCCCGAGCCTAGCTAATACCAGTGATCGTTCGTGCCAGAATCGGCCTTTGAGTCTAATCTTCACGAACGGTCCATCAACTTCTGCTAATTCTGCAACTCCTGTTTCATAATCCGTAGGTTCATACAGGGGTGTGCATGGGTCGGTTCGGATTTTGGCTAAAACTGAAATTTCGGTTTTGGAGTTTTTGAAAGCCTTTCGTTTTCGGTTTTCTTGGTTTTTGGTTTGGGTTTGGTTTTGCCATTAGTGCTTGAAAATATTGGGCCGAAAAAAAGTTGGCCAAACATAATGAATATGGGCCTAAATATTTTTGTTAGTATTTAACCGATTATTATACATTTGGGCTAAAGTATTTCGGTCACACTATACATATCAAACAATTATAAATCACTTAAAATTTAAATAAAAATCTATAAGTTTGGTTGGGTTTATTTACACGCAAAAATGGAACCGAAGTGACTTGAAAGTTCGGTTTTTAAACATAAAATCAAACCCTCAGTGTTTGTTAGGGGTGTGTATTAAATTAAAAAACCCGACCGGAAACGAAAAAAAACCAAACAGAAACAAAAACCGACGGTTTGGTTTTATGTTTTCGTAAAACCCAAACTTTATGTTCATTTTCGGCTTTGCGTGTAACTAAAATCGAAAAAACTGAACCGAACGGCACATATAGATTTTTATTTTTTTATTTTAAATATTTTTAACAGTTTAATATTACTATATAGTTTAACCCGGTTATTTTAGCTCAAATGTACAATAAATTAATAATCAATTAATTATTAGCCACCAAAACATCTTTAATAAACTGGCACTTGCAGAAATTAAAACAAATTTGTGGCATTTGCAAGAAGATTTTGGATTATTCTAATGGTGCAGATTATGGGAAAAAAATTATTAAAAAACTTTTTTAATACACTTTTTAAAAAAAATACAAAATATTAAAAATTTTGTATTTTTTTAAATAATGACAACTAAAAAACTAATAAATAATAAAGAGACAAAACGTATTTTAAAAATGTTATTTGTTAAATACACTTTTTTTATTTGTTAAATAAGGTTATTTGAAAAAAGGTTATTAAGTAAATAATAAAAAGAAAAAAGTAAATAATATAAAGAAAATGGGACTAGTGTTGTCAAATCAGTTAGAAATCACTATTCACATCCGTCATTTGAAATGACGGATATCAGGATGACATCTTCCATTCAAATGACGGATGTCCATCAAAAATTCTTTTTTACACATAGGGGTAGCATACTTTGGATATTGTGACCTGCCAGTCAAACTGGCGGATCATCAAAGTTGACATCCGTCATTTTAAATGGCGGAAAACGAATAAAATATTCGTGATCCGACATTTGAAATGGCGGATCTCCTGGTTGTCGTCCACCTCACCAGACATGATCGATCTGACAGGCCTACATGTTTGTTGACATCCGTCATTTCAAATGACGGATCTCTTATTTTCTAATACAACTTTTCTCTCCTATAATCCATTTTATCCTACATCTTCTTCCTATTTTAAATTTTTTTTCCAAAAATGTGACCAAAGGCAGTCACAAAGACCCCTCACATGTGCAGAAACAATATCATAGTTAATTACACACATCGTTGATCAAATTTACCATACTCTAAATAAACTTTTGTATCTACCGTATGTAATTAAACTAAATGTTACTTTGAATGTACCTTCACTTTTCCATATCAATTGCAGACTGCCCCAGCGGTTACATGTGGTATCAACCAAGCCGTGTTATAGTATTATTTACACGGAATGAAGAAATGACAATGGTAACCTAACTAAGGCATATTAACTAGCAGTTGATAGGCACATAGGCACACTGTCCAAACCTAGAAATTCCCAAATTAGGGAAAGTTAAGAAATACCTTGAGCTGGGAACTTCGCGAAACGTAGAAGTAAAAAGAAATACGTCAGCCGAGGAAGCCATGTGAAGAAACGTGTATCGACTTACTTGTATACGATCAACGTCCCTCAGGTACGGGTATGCTATATCACCGATGGTTTTCCGAGATACGAGTTATTCGACCTACAAAACGAACAGCACCGTGAGCTTACCCCTCAGAAAGGGACAGAGGGATCCTCTTTGGGGTAACCCTCCGGTGTGAGAATCAGGTATTGTAGGAGAAGATAATCAAGATGTGAAAATGAGTAAAGGACTTAGAGTATATTTTCTTGCCTGCCTCCAACTGTGGAGGTGGTGTGGTATTTATAGTATTAGGGTTTCCAATGATTGGGCTCAGACCCAATTAGGGCCTTTTTGGCCTCCTCCTATTGCTTCGCGCCACGTGTACTTAGGACACCTGGTGCTTTTTCATTGATTATTCTCTGACCAATGTATTTCACCTGACCCATGTGCCATCACGTGGTGGCACATGAGCTTTGCTGAGTTGTCCACCCTTCATTGGCAGCTGTCAACATCAGCACATTCTTTATTCCTTAAAAGATACCTTCTGGAAGGTTGC
This sequence comes from Bidens hawaiensis, assembly GCF_021521415.1. NCBI lineage: Eukaryota > Viridiplantae > Streptophyta > Magnoliopsida > Asterales > Asteraceae > Bidens > Bidens hawaiensis. The sequence continues at coordinate 142,574 of NW_027494746.1, forward strand.
CTGATGAGTACAATCATGGTTGTCCTTATCCTGATTTGGATTAGACTATTGTCTCATTTGTTGTGTGTCGCTTACGCGCGGCCTTTATGCGCCTATCCCGGGGATGCGCAATGTCTTCTCTTTATTCTCACAGATGTTTCATGCGCTTGCGCGTATGTGATATGCGCCACGCGCAGATGTTTCATGCGCTTGCGCATAGGTTTTGGCTTTGTGTCTTCATGACATTCTGATTTCAAGCCTCTTGTCTATATCTTGTGGGTTGACCCGCCCCGCTCGATGTTAAGGCGGGTGCATACCCCTTCAAGCCCCCCAGTCTAATGTGTGTCTTGTCTCGCGCGAGCGAGGTAAGATAGGTATTAGACTTAATAGTTTGCTTTTTCAATAGGGCTTGTTTTTTCTTTTTCTTTTCTTGTACGCGCGTTGCGCGAAATTCCATCCCTTTGGTTAAAACGAATCGTCAATGCACGTGGTTGGTTGGTGTTGACATGCATCAGAGATAGAGACGTTATGTGTCAGACCTTTCGTGTGCTCGAGGTGCTACAGTGGCCTTTCACGTCTCCTCATGCAGTGTCAGGAACACGTGTCGCGCTTATGTTGGCCTACGCCTGCGAGTGGGGGCGCGTGAGCGTAGATCTGATAATTACTTGTTTCTCTTTCTCTCCCCTGGGCCTATAAAACCAAACCTTTTGAACGGATTTTTCTTCATCTTCACTGTCATTTTCAGAGCTTTCGCTTATCATTTACATTCCGATTAAGAGCTTTCGTCTTCGTCCCTGAATTCCGTGCTTAAAGTAACCATATTGTTCGATTCGCAATTGTATGTCTGATAACCCAGACACCACAATTTCCCCTAGTAAAGGCCGTGTAAAATCAGTGGTTATGTCTACTTTGAAGAAAACCGGCAAGGGTATTCGGGTTGCCGAGGCTTCGTCGGAGGAGGGGGGAAAGAATAAAAAGGCGAATAGATGGGACGAGATCCCCTGCAAGTTGAAACAGCCTGAGCTTGATAGTCTCATTGCTTCACAGGGTTTTCTCCCTGAGTATGGTTGTCTGCTCCCGGCAGCCGGGCAGACGGCGGCGGATCCTCCTGCCGGCTATATCTCTCTATATTCTCATTTTCTTACTTACTGTAACCTTCGTCTTCCGATGACAAGGTTTATTGATGCGCTCCTTCAATTTTATGGGATTCACATATCCCAAGTTCATCCTTTTGGGTTGGTGCGCATGACTCATTTTGAGTTTATGTGCAAAGCTCAGCGCGAAGAGCCTACTCCTCGCCGCTTTCAATATTTCTATAAACCAAAGGTTCAAGATTCTTGGTTTTCGTTTACTCCGCGCAGTCAGAAGGTTAAATGCTCTACTGTCACTTTTAAGAGCCTTCATGACTGGACTGAGAAGTTTTTCTACGTCAAAGCTGGTGTTATTCCAATCCACATGAGTGTGCGCGCGATCACTTCTGCGCCCGCGGATGACAATGTCCTTAAGAACCCAACGGGCACATGGGTTAAAAAATTAACTGCTGAACCATCCCCCGCCAAGAATATTTGCGAGGAAGCGTTGGTGGGGGTTGGTATGAGCAAGAGGTGGACTGACAGCGAGACTGAGCATGTCATCCATGTTGATGGCTTAGGTGGGTTGTTTGTTCATTGCATTAATTTTGCGCGAGTATAATTCGTTTTGTTGATATCACTTGTCTTGTTTTATGCAGAAAGCAAGGAATACATCCACGCCGCCTATGACGAGCATACAGAAGGTGGCTCTGTCGCCCTGAACGCTGGGGAAGTTGCTTTCCCTGATCGCTTCGATGATATGTTCATCCCTGTCGACTTAGAGTTTTGCTTTGACAGCGATGCGCCTGGTAAGCCCTTGTATTTGTGTTTAGGCCCTTAGAATACCAAATTTGGTTTTAACATTTCTGTTGCGCGTATTGTAGATGCGCTCGCTAATTATGGGTTGGAGCCTGTGGAAGAGGAAGGGGAGGAGGAAGAAGCTGAAGCGCAAAAACTCAAGCGCAAGGCTAAAAGCAAAACTGGCGCAGGGGCCAGTAAAAAACAGAAAAAAGATGATGCCTCTGTTGCCCAGAATCTTCCTCCTACTCAAGTGAAGGGACTTGAGAAAACCAAGGGTTTTACTTCCAAGTTTTCCTCGTCTTCTTTGCCTCGAGGTGTGGGCACGCCTCCAGTCCACACGAGGTATGGTGCTGCCACCTCATCCCTCATCTCTGCGCGAGGCGGACAAGGGAAGCGGTGCTGCGCCTGCTGTTTCGTCTTCTCCAACAGGTATACTTTTGTTTATATTTTGTGATTTTATGAGCGTGATTCCGATAGAGTTATTAATGAAGCTTTGTTCACTCAAATGTTTGTAGAGCCGGCAACGTTGGTGGCTCAACCTCAGGCGCAGCAAGGTGCCAAGGCTATGCCGAAGGTTGTTTTGAAGTCCTCTGTTTTGCCATCAAAAAGGGGGGAAATGGACTTCATGGCGATGCTTAATTCGCGGACTGCTGTGCGCCAAGGTATTTATTGCGCTTTGATTGTCTGATTTTTTCCTTTAGTTCAGGTCATGAATCATTTCTCCTTGTTGGTTTTTTCATAGGAATTATAGCTGGCACACAAGCTGCTTGTGGCGCTGCTAGCGCTGGCGCCGTTAGTTCTGCTCCTGCTCCAACAAGTACTGAATCTCCCCTCATTGGGATCACTAAGGAGCAGGAGACTATTTTTCGCGCTGCTCTAACAGCGTCAAGACCTCCCTCAACTCCTCCTGCGCGCAGCCCTCCTCGTGAGACTATTTTTGATTCTTCCAAGTCGCAGGAAAAGAGACATGTTATAGAGGATGATGAGGAGGTTAATTTTGAAAATTCTGATAGTGGCCGCGTAAGCCCTATAGCGCCACAAGATTTCGTGGCGCAGCCTTTTTCTCATGGGGCAGGCAGGAGCTCATCAGCTGGCGCTAATCTTTCTGCCGGTTCTCCTCAGGTATAAGTTTATTTTGCTCCGCTGTGCAGACTTCCAAGTTAGTGTTTAGATAACTAAAACGTTTCTTTGCGTTGCTTTGTGTTTGTAGGGAGCCGATCACATGTACCGCCCGAGCTGGAGTATCACTGAAGAGAGCTCATTCCAATCCTTGGGCGTATGTGAAGACTTTTGGGCTCACTCTATTCCTCCAGCTGAAAGGAGGTTTCAAGAGGACCGCGCTCACGTGGATTTGCTTAATGACCACCTTTTTGCTGGGTCTGCGTTTTTTGCTGCCTCCCAAGAGCTTCGCAATGATTATATAAAGGTACGTGATGCCCTTGTGGAGGCCAAGCAAGAGGCTAAGGTTTCTGCTTGGAATCTTTCTGATGCCCGAGAGAAAGCTGAGAAACTCCAAGCAGAACTTAGCGAGAACCGGGCAAGTTCCAACGCTGCTTTTGTGAAGCGCGGGCTTGAGCTGCAAGCTGCGCGGGAGAAACTGCAAGTGGCAGAGGCAGATGCGGCCAAGTACGCGCGTCAAGCGCGTGACCTGGAGTTAGCAGTGGAGGCGCGTGACCAAACTATTGCGCAGGTTAATACTGAAAAATCTTTATTGGAGACTGAGGTTGCGCGCCTGAAGAAAGAGCTCGATGCTGCGCGAGCGGAAAAGAATGAAGCCTTGGCGGCAGCAGCGTCTGACAAAGAAGAGCTAGAACAAGTCAAGGAAATTGTTAAGTTATTAAACTCTCAAATCCCTGCTCTTGAGACGTCTGTTTCTTCCCTCGCGCAGGACCGTCAATGGCTGATTTCACAGGGTGTGACTCGTTGCGCTTATGCCATGAAATACTCAGACGAGTTTCAGACCCTTGTGATGGACTGTAATGCGGCGTCGCGCTTGGTGGGTCGGGCTGAGGGGTTTAAGGATGGTTATGAATATGGCATGCTAAAGAAGAATCCATCCGACTACCCTTATCAGCTCGACGCTGTCTACGCTGACATGGCTGAGGCGGGGGAGAAGTACTTGAATACTCCAATTCCCATCATTGAGCAGGTATTTTAACCTTACTGAGTTTACTTGACTTATTTTCATAATCTTTGGTACTTATACTGTTCCTTGTGACTTGCAGATAGCCGCGCTTGCTGACCAGCCCGATCTTGGCGCTTTAAAGAAATTACTTGATGAATGTGAAGGGACTGGTGGCAGTGATGATGGCGCGGGCAACGCTACCTCTGCCAGCGGCTCTGGCGTGGCCACAGGACCTACTCCTGACGCTATCATGACAGAAGACGACTATATTCAAGACGAACAGCTTGATTATGGTACGTTTGGAGATGACGAGGAGCGGGTTGCGCCAGATGCTGAGGGAGGAAATAATGATGAGGAGGATGAAGAGGCTGATATTAACATAGAGACTTGAAAAGCCCTTCTTTTTTTTTTATTTGTAGTTTCTACCTCATCATTTGTAAATTTGTAAACTTCTATGTTTCGGAATGAAATTTTGTTTTTCCCTTATTCGCATCTTGCGCATTCCAATTCATCTCTTTATATTGCATGTGTGTGCTTGTTGAATATAAGGTATGCTTACACATTGAAACTTGAACAAGGTTGTAAGGAAATTATTTTTACTTAATCCTTAACAGTTGTCATATTTCAAGTTATTTTGCGATATTCTGAATATGCTGACACGTGCCTTGGAATTTCATTATTCCTCTTTCGCGCGACGTTATCGTGCATTTATTATAGGGAATTATGAATGAGTTTTTTAGCCTTTACGTGTCAGTATGTGTTACTCTACCTATATCCAATATGATCCTATGCGCGGCCCCGACCTGAGACCTTAACAACTATGCTTTGGCATGTGCTTTGCCTTAGTTGTGCTTAGGTATTTTTGTGGTCCAGCTGCGCAATACGTAGGATGGATGCTATGAGTAATTTGAGCTAAGGCTCATATTATTGGGCTAAGGCCCTGACGTTTTAGAGTTAAAACTCGTTAACGCGTCTGAGCTTGAAGCTCGCGCATGTATGCTTTACTTCGTTTTATTTTTAGTTTGATGTCAATACAATATTGTCATATTGCTCAAAATTAATAAAGGGAAGTGTGAGACATGTATGCAAAAGGTAATAGAACGCATATAGAGCGCATCATTATTCATAATGGCTTAAAAAGCCTTGATTACAAACTTGACAACTTTTACATGAAACATTTTCTAAGTTGTGCTGCGTTCCATGTGCGCGGGATCTTCTTTCCATTTAAATCTTTTAAAGCGTATGCGCCTTTTCCCAATTCTTCCGAGACTTGATAAGGTCCCTCCCAGTTGGGAGACATCTTTCCCGGGGGTATTACGCGACTAGCTTCATTGTTCCGAAGGACAAAATCATTCTTCTTGAAGTGGCATTCTTTCACGCGCTGATTGTAGTATTTTTCTAGCCTTTTCTTGTATTTGGCTTCACTGATGATAGCCGCCTCTCTGCGTCCCTCAAGCAAATTGAGATCCAACCTCCTTTCTTGCTCGTTATCCGTCTTACTCATCATGAGCACTCTATAGGATGGGCATCCAATATCTGCTGGAATCATAGCCTCCGTTCCATAGGTTAGGCTGAACGGGGACTCGCCATTGCTGGTTTTGCTTAATGTCCTGTGCGCCCACCGGACATTAGGTAACTCCTCGACCCATGCATGGGACTCTCCCTCCAACCTTTTCTTCAGCCCATTCAGCAAGCTTTGGTTCGCGTGTTCCACTTGACCATTCCCTTGAGGGTGGTATACTGAAGTGAAGACCTGATTGATGTGCAATTCCTTGAACCAACTGGATATCTTCCTGTCAGTGAATTGTTTGCCATTGTCGCTTACGATTTCCATGGGCAGGCCAAAACGGCATACGATGTGGCTCCAAATAAATTGCTTCATTGCCTTGGCTGTAATTTTTGCCAGTGGCTTGGCTTCAACCCATTTTGTGAAATAGTCTACTGCCACTACCAAAAACTTTACTCACCCTGGCGCTTGTGGTAAGGGACCCACAATATCGATTTCCCACTTGTGGAAAGGCCATGCAGAGGTCACCGGAATCAAGTTGTTCTTTGGCCGCATGGTATTTGGCGCATAGCTCTGACACGCTTTGCATTTTTGGATCTCTTTTAACGCGTCCAAGTGCATGTCTGGCCAATAGTAACCTGCGTTCATTGCCTTGGCGATCACCATGCGCGGGCCAGCATGTATTCCACAGATTCCTTCGTGTATCTCTCTGATCACATAGCTTGCTTCCTCAGCGTCTAGGCATTTCATGAGTGGTCCAAGATAAGAGCGTCGATATAACGTACCATCGAGCATTTCGTAGTTCTGCGACTTGTATCTTATCTTCCTCGCCTGTGCGCGATCGTTTGGTAACTTTCCCTCCTTCAAGAATTCCATTATTGGAGTTATCCATGATGAAGGTGTTGTATGAATTACAAGAACAGACTTCGCTCCCACCGACGGGTTGCTCATTACTTCCACCCTGACATCTTTGCCAAAATGATCGAAGCTGGTTGATGCCATCTTGCTTAGCGCGTCGGCAGACTTATTTTCACTGCGCGGAATGTGTATGATTCTGAAAAAGTCAAATTGTTCGGTGAGTTTCTTCGCCTGCTCTAGATATAGAGGCGTGGTGTTCTCCTTGGCATCATAAAGGCCATTGACTTGTGCTGCTACCAGGTATGAATCTACATGAGCCTCTAGCTTTTTAACTCCGAACTTGTGCGCGATGCGCAAACCAGCCAGCAGGGCTTCATACTCAGCTTCATTGTTGGTGCTCTTGAAATCCAACTTGATTGCGTAAGTATACTCATGATTTTCTGGATCCACCAGTTTGAGGCCTGCGCCGGACCCTTCGTTGTTTGAAGCTCCATCAGTGAATAATCTCCAAACGTTTTCTTCATTATTGGCTTGCGGAGGGTCTACTTCGCGCTGAGCCTCTTCGACTTTTCCTTCAGGGATTTCTGCGATGAAATCAGCTTAGACTTGTCCCTTGATTGCTGGACGAGGCTTATAGGTGATCGTGTGCTCCCCTAATTCCAGCGCCCATTTTGTCAGCCTTCCTGAGAGCGCGGGACGTCGCAAGACTTGCTGGATGTTGTAATCAGTCAGGACTTCAATAGGATGACCATTGAAATATCTGTGAAGCTTGCGCGACGCATGCGTTAGTGATAAAACTAACTTTTCTATGATGGTGTAGCGCGTCTCAGGATCTTTCAGCACCCGACTTACATAATAAATTGGTGTTTGGATTCCCTTGCGATCCACCAATAATACTGCGTCAATGGCGCGCTCTCCTGCTGACAGGTACAACGTTAAAGTTTCACCAGGTAGTGGAGCTGTGAGCGCAGGCAGATTTATCAGACATTCTTTTATCTCACTGAAAGCTTGCTCGGCCTCAGGCGTCCACTTGAATTGGCTTTTCTTTAAGCAATTTCTCAATGTGTTAATGAATGGGGTAGATTTGCTTGCATGGTTTGCTAGGAACCTGTTAATTGATACCAATCTACCATTCAACTTTTGAACTTCATGGTGGATGGTGAGGGCATGCCGAGGATAGCCTCCACCTTCTCTGGGTTCACCTTGAAACCATCCTTGGTGACCATTACGCCGAGAAATTTCCCTTCTTCAACACCGAATGTGCATTTGCTCGGGTTGAGCTTCATGTTTACTTCTTTTAGGCGCCGAAGGGTTTCTTCGATGTCTTTGAGCATTTGTTTTTCCTCCCTGCTTTTAATCACCAAATCATCCACGTAGACTTCTAAGTTTTTTCCAATCTGCTCGTTGAAATTGTATCCATGAGTCTTTGGTAAGTGGCTCCTGCATTCTTCAAACCAAAGGGCATTTTTGTGTAACAGGAAACACCCTTGTCAGTTCTGAAAGCAGTCTTGTCTTCATCCTGTGGTGCCATTTGAATTTGGTGATAGCCCTTATAGGCATCCAGGAAACATTTGAGCTTAAATGGCACCACAGAGTCCACCTTCATGTCAATGTTTGGGAGGGGGTAACAATCTTTTGGACACGCCTTGTTGAGGTCCTTGAAATCAATGCACATTCTCCATGATCCATTGCTCTTCTTTACCATCACAGGATTGGCTACCCATGTTTGATATCGTATTGGGCGAATGATATTCGCGCGCAGTAGATCTTCTACTTGCTTATTCATGGCCTTTGTCTTCTCGTCTCCCATGACTCTTTTCTTTTGAGCAATTGGCTCCACGGACTTGAATGTGTTGAGAGAGTGCTGCGCCAGGTCTCGCGGAACCCCAGTCATGTCAGAATGTTGCCACGCGAAGACTGACATATACGTTGTGAGCAATCTTTTCATTCTCACTCTTGTGTCATCTGATATCGTAGCTCCGATTGTGATTGTTTGTTCTGGGAATTTTGGGTTGAGAATCCATTCCTCTGGCGCGTTGTTTGCCACTGGAAGCTTCATTCTCCCCTCTCGAGGTATACTTATTACTGCGCATAAGTGATCTCGGTACACAAATGTTACTCCTGTTGGTGTTGGGAACCCCAACGCGCCATGCGCTGGTGACGGTATGGCGTTGAATTGGGCTATCGTTCCTCTGCCCAAGATCATACTATGGCATGAAGTGGTGGGCAAGACCAGGAAGTTGACAATTTCAGCTCGCTTGTGCTTCTCATCCCCCATAGTTAGTTCGAATTGTATCTGACCTAGGGGGTGAATAATTTCGTTTGAGACACCCGAGATTGGTGCACTCACAACTTCAAGCCTTGCTTGGTCTTTTGGATCCAACTTCCTGAAACATTGCTCATACATGATGTCTGACTCACTACCGGTGTCCACCAGGACTCTTGACACCTCATAATGAGCGATGTGTGCAGTGATGACTAGAGGGCTGCTGATAGACGGGCCTCCTCTGATTCTTGGAAAGATTACTTGTTGCTCGCGCCAATCTCCTTGGATTTGCGCGCTTCTCTTCCTCGATCTTTGCCTTTGCCTTCTTCCTTCAGCTACACAGATTCTTTTGAATTTTTTACTGGCTGAGGCTCCGTCCGGTTGTTCGTTCTCTGGTCTTGGATTTTTTACCAGGTGAGCCAACTTGCCTGATTTCACATCTCTTTCGATCGCATCCTTCAAATGATGGCATGCATCAGTGTTGTGCCCTGTGGATTTGTGAAACTCACAATATTTGCCACTGTTCGGTGGTCCCTTATGGAGTAATGGCCTGGGGTTTTTAAACTGGACATTCTCTGTGCTTTCGAACCAGACACGCGCTGCGCCCGTGAGGCAGCGAGCAAACATGTGACACCATGTTGGCATCGTCCAGCTTTCTAAGTTTCCAGTGTTATAAAAACCTTGTAAGAAATCATCTGGATCTGTTGTACCATCGTACTTGCCTAAACCACTTGGCATCTTGGTTTTGTGTTGAATGGGAGCCTTCGCAATGCGCTCAGCGAATTTTGAATGTTTTACCAAGATGGCTGGCCTATATGGTGTGGTTACGTCCACTTGCTCTTTCGTTTGTGGGTTGTATGGTGTGTATAAATCCATATCAGCTTTGGCTCCAGGTGCTATGTGCATGTGTGCGCGAAGCTGTGAACCTCCTGCATGAGTATCTCGCGTCTTCTTTATGCAGTGCACCTCTTACTCATCACTAATATCAGCTTGTTCGGTGTGAACAGAATGACCATCTTCCAGTGCGCGCGTCTTTTTTGTTGTTCCCTGAATGGTTTGTTTATCAAATGCGAGCCTTTGTGTTAAATCGGCTAACTTTTTGTGTTTTACCAACTCATTGTATTTGTCCATTAAACGCCGTTGTTCGTTTATGAGCCATTCTTTAGGGTCATTGGTTTCAACTTCCGGGCCCATTGGTCCTTTTTGTTTTTTTTGCACCAGTCAGATTTTGGAACGTGAGATCGTCTGGGGGAGTTTCAGTTTGACTATGAGGTGTTGTGTTGAAGGGATGGTTACTGGTGGTGCGTGCAGTGTCACGCGGCGCCCACAGAACCTGATGTCCCTCATTAACATCCTCAAGCTCATTATCCTCCAGAACTTGATCATTGTTTCGAACACCGGAAACCATGGTGAAGAGAAAATTGATGAAATAGTAGTTTTGTTGCCGTTGTAACAGGTGATGGCGCCAATGAAGAAACGTGTATCGACTTACTTGTATACGATCAACGTCCCTCAGGTACGAGTATGCTATATCACTGATGGTTTTCCGAGATACGAGTTCTTCGACCTACAAAACGAACAGCACCGTGAGCTTACCCCTCAGAAAGGGACAGAGGGGTCCTCTTTGGGGTAACCCTCCGGTGTGAGAATCAGGTATTGTAGGAGAAGATAATCAAGATGTGAAAATGAGTAAAGGACTTAGAGTATATTTTCTTGTCTGCCTCCAACTGTGGAGGTGGTCTGGTATTTATAGTATTAGGGTTTCCAATGATTGGGCTCAGACCCAATTAGGGCCTTTTTGGCCTCCTCCAATTGCTTCGCGCCACGTGTACTTAGGACACCTGATGCTTTTTCATTGATTATTCTCTGACCAAGGTATTTCACCTGACCTATGTGCTATCACGTGGTGGCACGTGGGCTTTGCTGAGTTGTCCACCCTTCATTGGCAGCTGTCAACATCAGCACATTCTTTATTCCTTAAAAGATACCTTCTGGAAGGTTGCCTGATGAGTACAATCATGGTTGTCCTTATCCTGATTTGGATTAGACTATTGTCTCATTTGTTGTGTGTCGCTTACGCGCGGCCTTTATGCGCCTATCCCGGGGATGCGCAAGGTCTTCTCTTTATTCTCACAGATGTTTCATGCGCTTGCGCGTATGTGATATGCGCCACGCGCAGATGTTTCATGTGCTTGCGCATAGGTTTTGGCTTTGTGTCTTCATGACATACTGATTTCAAGCCTCTTGTCTATATCTTGTGGGTTGACCCACCCCGCTCGATGTTAAGGCGGGTGCATACCCCTTCACCATGAATTGATCAAAGGTGACTTCGGAGACATGGCAAAAGCGGGTGGGATAGCCTATATCCAAGTTCAAAACCAAATATTATGTAATTTAATTAATGTGCACAATAATAAAGCAACATAATTTAGCATGCATGTAAATCATCAACAGAAAACAACTTCTTAAAAAAGAAAATCATGTAAAGCATTTCATCAAACACCGGAGAGGCATCTTAAAAATCAAATGCAAACAACAGTTTCAATAGAAAAAAATTAATCGGAGTATGCATTTTTGTGTTGTAATTTTTAGGTTTTTTCTTTGTTATTATAAATCATTATTTATGTAAATTGGTATAATTGTTGGTACTGTTTCTTACGTTATCATTTTTTCATAAATTGGTATCATTTCATGCGTTCTAATGTTAATATTAAAATATACATGAACCTTCCTCGTATTACATATATGCAATAGTGTGTATTGCATTTGTGCAGTAGTGTTCTATTATATGCAAAAAAAATTTAAAAAAGTATTATTAGTGCATATATGCAATAGTGTTGTATTATATATATACAATAATGTATATCGCATATCCAATAGTGTTGTATTACTTATATATAATAGTGTGTATTGCATATGTACAATAATGTGTATTGCATATGTACAATATTGTTGTATTATATGCGATACAACAATATTGCATCACACAACTGTTACATATTTGCATTACACCGACGTTTATTTTTTATTTATTTATTTTAAATTTTTAAACAATAAAAATATATAAGAAAGATGAAATAAACAATATTATAATATTTTTTAAAAAGTTTTTAAATATATATTTATTAGTTTCTCTCTTAATATTGTGTGTGTGTGTGTGTGTATATATATATATATATATATTAGGTGGACCAATGGGGTGGTGTTGGTCAGTAAAACTTGGGTTTTGGTCAAACTAGAGGTTTGTCACGTTGAGACAGAGAGTCTACGCGAATTCGACCTGTTCCGATCATGTTCGGTATGGTACCAGAACTAAAACAAAGAAAACGATGCTTAGCCAGTTTCCTTTACATTCATTATGGTACACTAACTAACATGAACAAAATAGCAAGTTTTCATTACTTTCTTTCGGTCAACTGACGATCAACTCACAAAGGGGTGCAACTGGACCCATCGGAAAAGTACAAGGGTCCAACCTTTCCATTTTGACATATGGACTTGCGATCTTCTCCATCCTTTAAACCACATGGACGCAAATAGTAGTTTTCTCTTATTATAAACCAAATCGTTAAGGGACTGTAACGAACTAGAAGGTTAACCTAATGACAGAATTGGTCCCTGGACTTGGAAAGAATGAGATAATTACGTATTAACCCTTGGACTTTGATAAATTATGAAAGATGCCTTTAAAAGGTTAACAAGTAAAGATTAACTAACCGGGTAATGATTTAATGAAGTAAAACCGGATTAGACACGTAAGACTAATTAAGTAGCAATGAGAATGGCTAGAGTAGTATTTGATATTCAATTATTAAACAGTTAGACGCGCACAGCTCGAGAAGGAATAACCAGTAGCAGAAGAAGTAACCAAATTCAGGTGAGTTTCTAGCCCCATTTCCTTGTTATGTTTTCGGGGCTGTGTGCATACTCGATGTGAAGTGTGAATACACTTACCTTAAGTGGTAAGTGTATGCTATAGATGTTATACGAGGTATCTATTATATAATGTTTGTCCGTACGTGAACGATCTTCGGATATTGCACGTATCGCCAAGGATAGTGATTGCCAAGTGGTTATTAGTGTGTATGAATGCTATGATGTGACTTGCTTATTATGTAAATGATATGAAGCGTGTTGTAGACAAGTAGAGGTAGAGTGTGTTAGAAGTGGCAAGAGTCTAGTAAGAGTGTTAGTGGCATGACGATAGTACGTGGTAGGGTAAGCCTATACGTGACTACGTCATTAAAGTGGCAAAGTGGCAAAGTGGCATAACGTTATACGTTATTAAAGTGGCAAAGTGGCAAAGTGGTAGGTGTAAATAAGAGGCTAAGTGGTAAGGTGAGCAGGTTAGATAGTGAACTACGTGTCTTCGGATACGTATATGATGCATGTAGTGGTTGTATGATAAGTTGCTTGATTAACTAGAACTCACTCAACGTAGCTGACTTTTAGTATGCACGCAGGTGCTCAGACCAAAGAACTAGCATGAGGATGGCACATGGCATGGATTGAACGGCTGGCATCTGAAGATGGAAGAAAAGATGTTTTAGATTTAATGTTTTGTAATGAATTATTTAAGTTGATGTTTCCGCGAAAGTTTTAATTAACTCTGATTGTAAGAACTGTGTTTATGAGTAAATCTGACGCTAAAGTAGGGCTACCGGGTACGGGGCCTTACACAACCGAGACTTATGAAGTCAAAGGTTTGTTGTCAATGACCGATTTAGACTATGGAAGCAAATGTATGTAATGTTTTCTTAATTATTTCATTAAGATTTTCCTAATTTAATGTCACATCATTTTACGGGTCATTAGCGAGTCATTTGAATCGGCTTAAAAGTCAAGGACCGAAGGTGCCACTAATGTAAGACTTAATTGCTACAATTTCTATTCATGAACCAACAACGTCGTCAGTATATAAATAACGTCACATGAATTCGTTTTTGTATTCAAGGAAGTAGATGAAGAGAAGACAAAGAGAGCGGGTTTCTAGTGACTCCCCGCAACAACGCATAAAGTCAAATTTCTCATTGAGCTTTATGTTATTAATCCCGTATGTTTTTAATTAGCAGTAGCACAAGTTGTTCGTAGCATAATGTGTGTTGTTACATCTTCGTTTGTTTCGATTGGCTTGACTTTGTGATAGGTTTGTTTTTTCTTTACATTTATATCGAACTTCCTTTTCATGGGTTTATACCCCCACCACGAGGGCGGGGGTCTAAATACTAGTTCCAGCTAATATGTATACGGTTAATATGTTCTTATATTTTTTTCGAACGACAACACATACCTTATCTAATTCTACACAATGAAACATCCATTTTAAAACTTACAATGGAGCTTGAACTCGCTACTTGGTTGAGAGGAATTCATCAATGTTGTTTACCGTCTACAGGGGCATGGTACGGTGAACCTCCTCTATTAGGAAGGTGGAGGGTTCAAATCATACGCGCTACCATAAATGATTATAAAAGTATATTAGTTTGTCGTTAAAATAAATAGATATACAGATTACGAAACAAAGTTGGTCGTTCAACAAAAAAAATTTGTTGTAAACTTGTAATAATTATACTATGCTTTATGGTCAACATAGTGGATATGTACTTGTTATAAATAGTATATCTATTACATGCGATGACATCGATCCTTAAGCAGTCAACAAACTTTAATTAAAGCTCTACTATGAAATGATGTATTTATTTCGTAATATCTAGCAATAATAACTAAAAGTTGATTTTTTATTTAACAACAAAATATAATTTTTTGAAATGGTATAATTAATTAAACTCAAATGAAATCAAATTGAAATCATGGTTTTAAAACATCTAGCAAGAACACAAATTGAAATCAAGAAACAGATCACTTTAAAAGAAATATTACATGAAGGCCAACCGAAGATACATAACTCGAAACAAGAAAACGGGAAAAAGATACTTAAAAACAGTAAAAGAGATGATAAAAGTACGACGAACTTTCCTAACTTATCACAATCTTGAGACTTTGGACTAATTATTATTAAGTCTATTAGGGAGGTCGGGGGACCTTTGGGTACCCCAGCCTGAACAAGAGTCACCGTGTGGGTACAACATTGCACGTATTGCGGTTATAGACATCGGGTAGGGGGCACAGGTTGTGGTCGCTGAAGAAATGAGAGGAGAGGGAGAGTTATGTTTGTGTGTGGAGAGGAGAGAGAGGGGGGTAGGTTTAGGGGTATTGCGGTGCCGTTGAAAACGACTAACGGTGGGTTCAGAAACCGCTGATGAGTTGTAGGGCGGTGATTGGATGGTAAGCGGGTTCCGGCGGGTTACACCCCATCCTTCCTTAATCATTTTCTCCACCCTCTCCCTACTCTTGTCCTGCATATAGTGGCACCTCATATGACTAGCGTAACGTTGTGACGTTTCAAACACTGCTCCACATCTAACACAAGGTCCGTAATACTCACGTTTTTTAGGCTTTGCTCTACTCGGGCCAGCAAAACCTTGTGTTTGAATTGGTTGGACTAGGGCTGGAGTTGGTGGCCCTTCAGTCAAAGGAAGTCCCCCTATCATATTTGAGTCATGCCCCAAAGTCTTGTAACCCAAAGGCGGTGTTAGATTAATAGGTACTTGAGGGGTTTCATTCCTTCCTCCTACCTCATTTGCACTAGTACAAGGTTGACCTAGTTGAAGTTCTAGGTTGACCTCTGGGGCCGTTGTGGTCAAGGTATTTGGCCCAATCCAGAAGTTCGACGTTACAAATTCAGGAATTTGGGGGACAAAGATTTCTGAAGAGATAGATCGTTCATTTGTCGATGGGATAAAAGAATTATGTGTAGCATTTTTTGTGCTAATCATAGCCTTGTTATGACTCTGCCTGTTGGAGAAGGCAAACATGGCTGAAAGGACAATAGAAAATTTTTACAAGAGACTATCGGGGTGATTTGTATTGATTTCGTGGGTTGCTTTTATACTACTATTGCGTGGCAAAGCATTTAATAAGTTTGGTGAATAATTAATGACATTTTTTTAATATCAATCTTAGACTATGTGTTTAGTTGATGGTTAATTAATCAAAAGTGATGTCACGTAGGCCATGAATCATTAAAAGCATTCACATTCCCTTCCATATCCTCATTTTTTATAATTATACTAAATATCAATACATCTTTTCTCTTTTTTCTCAATTAAATAATATTTTTATAGTTTTATCATTACATTTTCTCTCCTCTATTCCAATCCAAATTCATTGACAAATTGATGAAAACAAAGCATCAAACATGCGGAATTCGATCAATTTGTCAGATTAGTTGATAATTTGGATTGCACATCCAACTGTACAATTTCATATTCTTCAACACCAATGCTTTGGCAAGAAAAGACTAGTAACGCCCCTTCGATTTTAGGGCTGTAACAATGGTTGGCGCCAATGCTGCATGCATAACCGATGGGTGGCGCTCCTCAAGAGACCTATTAGCAGAACACATGGTCTAATATACTTATAATGTTACACATTTATTCATTAGAAGACTCAAACCCATGAGGACATCATTTACATTTCTATACACACTTTAATATCACCGCTAAAGACTATTTGGTGAATGCAATTAATTGTAATAACGAAATTTTTGTAGATGGCATGGTTTTCAACAATATACAAAATCCACAAAATAAGATTCAATATATTCGTTATTTATTACTTGTGAACATTTTATGTATGTTTGACAAATTTATAAATAATAATTTGTATACTTTTCATATTTATTTATTTTTATTGTTAAGAAAAGCTACAAAATTAGCTTAAATTCGAGTTTCAATCTAGAGGTGAAAGGTATTAAAACTTTGTTCTTCATATGACAATTATTCAAATTATGAGATTCTCCTAACAGTATATATATATATATATATATATATATATATGGTGAGATCAAGAGAGAACTCATCTTAAAGAGAGAACTAGAGAACTCAATTAAAACCACTGATTTTACATGATCAATGGCTGAAAATAAGGGAAGGGGAAATAGAAAAAAAAGTTGGGTTTTTAACGAGGGGTAAAACTGGAATTGACCTAATTATAAACATGTCATTATCTCTTCTCTCACTCCATCATTCCCTGTATCTTTCACCCGATCTAGTTCTAATATATAGTATGTTGTATTACATATATGCAGCAGTTATCTATTACATATATGCAACAATAATATATTACCTACATATATAGTATGTTGTATTACGTATATACAACACTTATATATTACATGCATATGAGGGTCTATTGTATTACATATATTCAACACTTGTCTGTTACGTATATATGCAATCTGTTGTATTACATATATGCAGTACTAGTTATCTATTACATACATCTACAGTCTCTTGTATTGCATATATGCAACACTTATAATTGATTGGATTGAGGTGTGTTTGCTAAGAAGCATATGGAATGTTTCAGGGTTTTGTTGTTACCTATGTGCATTTATCTACAACTAAATGCATCATGGACCGGTGGTATTACATATATGCACTTATGTGATATACATAATATTAGTATTGCAGGAACCCAATAAACAAAACGCAATTGGTTCATAATCCTCAAAATTACCTCATCAAAACTACACACTGATTAAAGAAACTAATATAAACATACTCAGAATCAATAATCGACTCTCAATCAACCAGCAATTTCATCAATATAACTCTAATTTTGACGTTTTCTATCCAATTTTGACCAATGACGAAGTCAAACTCTTAAATCTAATAATTTACAGACTAAACCGGAAATTGAGCATTAAATTTGTTCCATAACATCTCGAAATAATTACTATATCATCAAACTCTCATCAATTCAAACAAATAACAGACCTGGATCATCAATTTGTGAAGACGGATGGTGAAGAAGGTAATTGGGTGAAGTTGTGGGTTATTGATATTATTTGGAAAGCATTTTTACAAAAGCAACCCTCTATTTATGAGTTCTCTAGTTCTCTCGCAAACAATCAATTCTCTCTTGATCATTTCCATATATATATATATATAGGGGATGGTTCAAGAGAGAAATGATATTACTGCACGAAATGCGAGAAATGAATATGGGCAGCTAGTTTTGTTTTAAATTTTAAATGTTTAAAGCTAAATAAAGGAAGTATTAATCATTGTCTTTCTTCAATTAATATAACTAATAAACCATAATATTTATCTACTTAATTAATATAACTAATTAAATTATTATAATTGAAAAATATTAAGAACTCATTTATTTTTATAACTTATTTTTTGTGTCTTGAATTTTTATCCTACACAAGTATAATTTATTCATACATTAAAATTTCTTTTTATCCAAAACTAATTTCTTCCAATTGAATATATTAATAAAAACATAGCATTAAAAATCAACAAAAAACATACAACCTACACAGAAACGTATAATCAACACTTGTTCTAAGAGTAAGACAACAAATATCCTACACACGAAAAACATATAACCTACACACAAAATTTATCATCAATGAAATACACACGCACACTGTAACATCCCAAAATTTCGAATAATAATAATGAATATTGACTTGTTATGACGGAAAAGTTTACTTGAGTTAATAAATAAATAGTAAGAGGGTAAAAGGGAAAGATAAGTAGGCTAATTAAATGGAACTAATCATGGACCAAAAAGGAAAGATGGGTCTTAGGTCCATGGGCTTAAGAGAGTACAAATACCCCTTAAACCCTAAATCTTGCCATTTCCATCCATCTTATCCATAATATTCCCTACACACTCAAAAACACACACACAACCTTTCCATTTACGGCTGAAAGCAAGATCAAGAAACCGAGATCAAAAATCAAACCTTTATTGATAGATCTTTGGGATACAAGCTAAATACAAGGTCAAGGTTCATAACTAAAGCTAGCCATAACCTAGAAACGTCAAAAGGTATGTTCTCTATGATCAAATGTTACATTTTTATGGACGATTTGCCATGAAACTTGACCCTAGAGTAGATTGGATCTAGATGCCTTATAAAAATGCAAACTTGGAGATTAAAATGAACCTAATGGTCTTACGATAGTATTCGGCTCATAGATGAACCCTAGATCTAGTAAAAGAACGTTTATGGCTAAAGGTCCGAGCTTTATGCTAGGAAATAGGCTAAACCCCGATGAGGGAGTGATATCGGATGTAAACGATTAAGACTAATGATGAAAAAGGGCTAAAAGTTCATGATTTGAATCATTGGACAAGTTAACTGGGCAAGGTGGAAACATAAGAAAGAAAACTGAGCTGAGCTGGGGGTTTTCGGCTAAATTTGGGAACCCTGGGTCAAACCTTATGGTTCTCGGTCAACAGGCAGACACCAAGAGTTCTCGGTAAGGGTTCTCGGTGACAGGGTTCTCGGTCAGCTCATGTTTTCGGTCAGCTCATGTTTTCGGTCAAACATAGATTTCGGTCAAATATGGATTTCGGTCAAACCTTATGGTTCTCGGTCAACAGTGGTTCTCTGCTTAGAGTTCTCAGCTGACCCAGTTTCTGTTTGGGCCTGATCCTAGTGGGCCTAAGTGCTTTAATGTACAGTTTGGAAAATAACTACGCAAGCCCAACTTAGAAAATAACTTAAAATGTTGACGGATAATGTCTTAAGACAGTTAATGAAAATAACTTAACCCCGGCCAGGGGCTCTGCCCCTTGGACCCCGCTAGGGGCTGCCGCCCCTAGAACCTCGCTGCCAGGGGCGCTGCCCCCAGACCCCCATTCGTTGAGGGCAATAATCAACCTAGAAACACATTATTAGTAGTGATAATTAATTGATGCATGTAATTATTATACAGTTAGCCGTGCCCAACTGAAGAAAGGAATAACTATTAACAGTGAACGTAACCATTTCATGTGAGTTTCTAGCCCCATTCCTTGTTATGTTTTCGGGGCTGTGTGCATACTCGATGTGATTAGTTAATACACTTATCCTAAGTGATAAGTGTATGCCATATATGTATTATGTGATATGTATGAATGATTTCTTGTAGGTACATGAACGATATTCGGATATTGCATGTACTGCCCGGTAATGGTTTGATGTTATATGTATGTTATAAGATGAGGAATGAATGATGTATGTACGTGCGAAACATACGATTATGTATATAGAAATTATTGCTATGGGGGTATGGAAGAAAGGGCACCGGACCCTAATAATAT
This sequence comes from Bidens hawaiensis, assembly GCF_021521415.1. Classification (NCBI taxonomy): domain Eukaryota; kingdom Viridiplantae; phylum Streptophyta; class Magnoliopsida; order Asterales; family Asteraceae; genus Bidens; species Bidens hawaiensis. The sequence goes on from NW_027494746.1 coordinate 162,349, forward strand.
CCGAGGATGGAGGGTGACCGGACCCTAATAATATCCGAGGATGGAGGGTGACCGGACCCTAATAATATCCGAGGATGGAGGGTGACCGGACCCTAATAATATCCGAGGATGAAGGGTGACCGGACCCTAATAATATCCGAGGATGGAGGGTACCGGACCCTAATAATATCCGAGGTATGTAGGGCGAATGCTCTTTATAATGTAAGGTTAGTTATGAATGTATATGAAGGACTGATGGACAGGGTAAGTATGAAATGCGTACCTTCGGGCACGTATATGTGTATGTAAAGTAAGTTATGTGATTAACTAGAACTCACTCAGCATAGCTGACTTTTAGTATGCACGCAGGCAAATAGGTTGAGGCAGCTCGCGTGATTGAAGACACATGGCGTGGAATCGAAGATACTGGCATCTCGAAGAAATGTTGTGATGATTTAAAAGACTATGTTTCGTTTTAAATGACTATGAATGTTTTATAAGACAAGATTTGAAGGTTATGTAAGATATTATGGTTGAAGTTTTATATTCCGCGTAAAGTTTTAATTAACTCTGATATTTAGAACTGCGTTTATGAGTAAATCCAACACTAAAGTAGGGTTACCGGTAACGGGGCCTTACACACACGAAAACATATAACCTACACACGAAAAACATATAACCTACACATGAAATTTTATCTTACACAAATACAATATATTCATACATTAATTTCTTTTTATTCAAAACCAATTTATTTAAACTCAACATATCAATATCCATCAACACGTAGTTACATTGTGATGAATATTACAAAAAAAAAACTATCTTACACATGTTTTGCATTAAATGTCAATAAAAAATATACAACCTACACAAAAACCTATAACTTACACTTGTTCTAAGAATAAAAAAACATATAACCTACATACGAAAAACATATAACCTACGCATGTGTAGGATATGTGTATCTTTGTGTAGTTTATATAATTTTTGATGTTGAATTACATATGTAAGTTGTATGCTTTTTGTATGTTGTACTTTTTCATCGATCAAAACAAGTGTAGGGTATATAACTTTGTGTAGGTTGTATATTTATTGTATACATTTAATGGACACATTTGTATGATATTTTTTTATTATTATTTATGACAATAATTTTTATAGGCATACCAATTGAAAAAAATATATATATTATGTTTTGGTATTTAGTGTTAAAAAACATGCTAATAAATTGAGTGGAAATTATTTTTTTAATATAAAGAATAGTATTATATGAATAAATTGTATTTATGTTGAATAAAATTAAGAATGTGTATATAAAAATAAAACTAAAGTAGAGTTTTTATCTTTTTAATTATTATAGTTAAATTAGTTAGATATATTAATTAGAAAGATATTTATTATGGTTATATTAGTTGTATTAATTGGAAAGAGAGAGTGAATTTATTGTTGCATTTACATCTTTTTTATTTATTTTTAAATATTTAAAACCTAAAATAAAACTAGTGGCTCATATTTATTTCTCTCATTTCTTGCAATAATTTGACTTCTTTCTTGAACTTAAACCTATATATATATATATATAGGGAGAGTTATTTTGAGAACCATGGTGAGTTTTAATAACTCTAAGAACTCAATTTTGAACCATAAATTTTATTAAATGATATGAAATATGTGGCTGAGATTAAATTCAATTAAAAAATGAAGCACGAGAGAGAATAAGTATTTTTAATAATTACACAAGTTTAAACGTTAGTTACACATGTGTAAAAAGTCGATTCGGTGTGTAAAAAAATACCGTAATTTTTTGTACATCACTTACACTTATGTATTACACATGTGTAAAAAAATTCGAAAAAAGAAAATTGTTACGTTGAGTTCTTTCGAGTTCTTAAAACTCAAAGTGGTTCTCAAAAGAAATCAATCCTATATATATATATATATATATATATATATGAGCCACTAGTTTTAACTATATATATAATTTTAGGTTTTAAATACTTAAAAATAAATGAAAGAAGATGTAATGCGTTAATAGTGCACTCTCTCTTCAATTAATACAACTAATATAACCATAATAAATATTTATTTAATTAATATATCTAACTAATTTAACTATAATAATTAAAAAGATAAAAGCACTAATTTAGTTTTATAATATATTTACACCCTGTTATCCAAAATAATATAATTTATTTATATAATAGTAATTCTTTATATTAATAAAACAATTTCTTTCCACTTAATTTATTAGCATATATTAATACTTAATTATTTATAATAGATATCAAAGCATAATATATATGTTTTTTCAATTGATATATGCCTAGAAAAATTATTGTCATAAATAATAATAAAAAGATATCATACAAATATGTTAAATAAATATACAACCTACACAAAATTATATAACCTACACTTATTTTGAGCAATAAAAACGTACAACATACAAAAAAGCATACAACTTACATATATAATTTGAAATCTATTGTTATATAAACTACTAAAAGATAAACATATCCTAAACGTGTGTATGTTATATATTTTCTTATTCTTAGAACAAGTGTATGTTATATATTTTTGTGTATGTTGTATATTTTTTATTGACATTTAATGCCAACTTGTGTAAGATAGTTTTTTGTATTATTCATCACAATGTAACTACGTGTTGATGTATATTGATATGCTGAGTTGGAAGAAATTGGTTTTGAATAGAAAGAAATTTTAATGTACGAATAAAATATTGTATTTGCGTAGGATGAAATTTTCATGTGTAGGTTATATGTTTTTCGGGCGTATGTTACATGTTTTCGTGTGCAAGTGCATTTTATTGATGATGAATTTTGTGTGTAGGTTATATGTTTTTCGCGTGTAGGTTGTATGTTTTCTTATTCTTAGAACAAGTGTAGGTTATATGTTTTTGTGTAGATTGTTTCTTTTTTTTGTTGATATTTAATGCAAAAACGTGTAAAATAGTTTTTTGTACTATTCATCACAATGTAACTACGTGATAATGGATATTAATATATTGAGTTTGAAAAAAAATGGTTTTGGGTAGAAAGAAATTTTAATGTATGAATAAATTATACCTGTATAGGATAAAAATTCAAGAAACAAAAAATAAGTTATAAAAATAAATGAATTCTTCATATTTTACAATTATAATAATTTGATTAGTTATATTAATTGAATAGATAACTATTATGTTTAATTAGTTATATTAATTGAAAAGAGAGAATGTATTTATATTTTCTTCATTTATCTTTAATCATTTAAAACCTAAAATATGACTAGTGGTTCATATTCATTTCTCGTAGTAATATCATTTCTTGTCTGAACCATCCCCTAATAATCATCCAATAAATTAAGCATTTTAATATCTTCGACAATCTTTGAAGCATATTTGCCTTTGTCATTAAAAATTTTGTTGTAAATTTCGGGCTTTCTAAACTTACCAACAAAATATAAATACAAATTTCTGTATATTTTGTTGGTATGTTTAGAAAGCCCGAAACTACAAAATTTTTAATAACAAAGGCAATTCTGCTTTAAAGATAATCGAAGATATTAGAATGCTTCCTTTATTGGATAATTATTAGGGAAAAAACAAGAGAACCAAAATCGCCTTTTTGTTGGATTTTCAATTAAAAAAATAGTCCGATTGACGGGAGTTTATTTGATGTTATGAACTTTCAAAATATTCTCCACGTTGTTATATAAAATAAAAATGTGAAACTTCTACAGTTTCAAGAAGTTTCATTTCTTATAAATGAGAAATCGTTTGCTAATTTACCATTTATTGCGAACAACTTCTCTCAAATTTTTAGTTCCAAAAGCTGGATCAATGTGTTTTTAAGCGAGGACATGAAATGAGTTTGATAAACAATCGTAATCAATAAATGTTCACTTAACTGGTGGTTAACTAACCTCACATCCTATAACTTTTTATGAAACGCATTCCACGTCATTAAAGGTCCATAGTTGTGCCACCACCACCGTCATCGTCGTCGTCATCATATGTATCTTCGCAAATCTAATGTTTTTGCTCGTGGGTCATATTTCCTCTATTATTTAGGATGAGAGTAGTTTGATTCATGTTTTTTCTTCCAATTCAAAGTTAGAACAATCATATCTTAATCAAATCAACGATGATTATTAAGTTAGGCACGTTAGTTTCGTCTAGTTTCATTAAATTTCATTATTTGAAGTAATGTGATAGCAATGAGCATCAAATAAACCATGTCATAAATGAATGTGACACTGATCATGGTTTAAGGTGTTTGAAAACAAAAAAAATTCTTCTTAGAAAAGAATTACTAATTTTCACATTAAATGACCATTAATGTCTCATAATACAAAACAAAATACATATATAGCAAGCCTGTCCATTTCATACAAAATTTCATAAAATACTAATAATCATTACAAAGTTAACAATATTTCAATAATGTCATTACAAAATATCACCAGAAAATAAAGGTAGCCACAAAAGTAAATTATTTTTCCTTAAATTCCATGTGATAAGCATTACGAAACTCAATTCATAAACATGAATAAGAAAATATAAAAATCATAAACATCGTTATAATGTAATAAACAAACACACAAATAATTAAGTCACGAAAATAAGCATTTAAAATACACACATGCTTTCACATTCTTATTCAACACTAATTTATTCAACACTAATTAGATGAGTCATTAGGCATGGTAAATGTAGAATGAGGATGCAATATTAACTTGCACAACTCACTCTTCCGGTAGGCGCAGCTTCCTTCTCTACGCTTCTTTACGGGTTTTTATCATTCTCGCAACCATTGTCATCACTACCACTTGCTATGTATTGTGGTTCTTGTAAATTCATCTACAACAAATAATTGAAATTTTATATACATGTTATTGACAGCCAGAATTATTAACATGAAAATAATACACTTTATTTTTTTTTTTAATATGAAATTGTGGCATATCATTCAGTATCACACATCAACTTGATCAAAAACACAATAACATACATGATTCAATTCAACATAATGCAATATGGAACTTACTTCAAACACACACGCTTACTGAAGACTTTCATAAGGGATATCATTCACTTATGCAGAAAAAAAAACCCTTATATTATTCTTTTTGTAATTCCCACTATACCCTTTCCTTATATCTTCCATGTTGCAATTGTAATTACTATAGTTATATATCATAGTGATATGTTTTAATGACGTGAACCAACACTTTATAAATAATATGTTTTATATAAAATTGCAAAATTGAGCTCAAATTGTGAAAACTGAACTTGGTCAAGTATTCTATCAAGCAAACTATTAATATTTAAAATTTTAAACAAATAGAAGTTTTTCATTGAGCATGATTGAAATTTAAAACCCTCAAGTAAGATTTTGATAGTAAAAACCCAATTACCCAGACCTGAAAACCCGTGGATCAAAATTATGCATTAAAAATTGATCAACAAACTAATCAATTTGCAAGAGTTGTAATTGCTCGGCTTGTTGGCTCGCTGGTCCACTTGCTAGTCGGCTCGCTTAAATGAAAGCCCAAATTTTATTAACTTATAACCCAAATTTTTAACTATCATTCAATGTAGTAAGTACTTCTCTTAACCTCGAGAGAGCCCTCAATTCCGAAATTCAATTCGGATATTTAGTTAACCACAAACAAGTGTCTATTTACCACAAATGTCTATTGAATAGTCACTTCCTTCAATGGTTTTATTATATGTATACATTAGATAAATTAACTAGCACGCAGTTAGCGTAATGGAGCAAAGTATGTAAACATCTTTTGTGTAATACATCACAATAGCTAACAATCAATTATCAAAAGATAAAACATTAGATGGTAAACATATTGTAGTACACTATGAATTGTTGTCATGTACGGTATACACTCACGTCCGGTCACTCTTCATGGAATTACATTCCAGAATGACTAATAAACAATGTTTATGAACCAACTGATGATGGAATTACATTCCAGAATGACTAATAAACAATGTTTATGAACCAACTGATGATGTGCGAAAAGTTATATATAGACTAATCTAAAAAATCTGTTTACAAATCTAATGTTTTTGCTCGTGGGTCATATTTCCTCTATTATTTAGGATGAGAGTAGTTTGATTCATGTTTTTTCTTCCAATTCAAAGTTAGAACAATCATATCTTAATCAAATCAACGATGATTATTAAGTTAGGCACGTTAGTTTCGTCTAGTTTCATTAAATTTCGTTATTTGAAGTAATGTGATAGCAATGAGCATCAAATAAACCTTGTCATAAATGAATGTGACAATGATCATGGTTTAAGGTGTTTGAAAACAAAAATATTTCTTTCGTAGAATTACTAATTTTCACATTAAATGACCATTAATGTCTCATAATACAAAACAAAATACATATATAGCAAGCCTGTCCATTTCATACAAAATTTCATAAAATACTAATAATCATTACAAAGTTAACGATATTTCATTAATATCGATACAAAATATCACCGGAAAATAAAGATAGCCACAAAAGTAACTCATCCTTCTTCGATTCAATGTGATAAGCGTTACGAAACTCTATTAAGTAAAAATTCATAAACATGAACAAGAAAATATAAAAGTCATAAACATCGCTACAATGTGATAAACCAACGCACAAATAATTAAGTCGTATTTTCTCAATAAGTTATCCTCCCAAAAATGGGATGATTACTAAGGATAACTATTTTTAACATAGTTATCCTTTCATTTCCTCTAATTTCCTCCAACTCAAGAACACATCTAATTAAAAAAAAAATTCATTCATTTCCCTTCCCTTTCTTATACTTCCCTCTCATTTTCTTTTCTTTCCTTGGTTAAAAAACTCAAGAACAAAGCTATGAGCTGGCAAACGGGATGGGTTATTGGGTGGGTCGGGTTTTTATTATAAGCATTTAAAATACACACATGCTTTCACATTCTTGTAATCAGGTTTAATTCAATATGACAAATTTACCAAATTAATTCAACACTAAATAGATGAGTCATTAGGCATGGTAGATGTCGAATGAGGATGCAATATTAACTTGGCCAAGTATTCTATCAAACAAACTATTAATATTTAAAGTTTTAAACCAATAGAAGTTTTTCATTGAGCATGCTTAAAACCCTCAAGTAAGATTTTGATAGTAAAAAACCAATTACCCAGACTTGAAAACCCTTGGATCAAAATTACGCATTAAAAATTGATCAACAAACTAACCAATTTGCAGGAGTTGCAATTGCTCGGCTTGTTGGCTCGCTGGTCCACTTGCTAGTCGGCTCGCTTAAATGAAAGCCCAAATTTTATTAACTTATAACCCAATTTAAAATAAATTATAAATTTTGTAGTTTACTAATTATGCATTATATGAATGTTAAAAATAACACATTTTCTTTTTATGCATATCAATGTGTAAAAAATTAAAAAAATATTTTTTTAAAATAAACGAGTTGGCTCGACAAGCCACATGCTCGAGCTTTTTACAAACCAAGCTTGAGTTTAACAATTCAGCTCGATAAAATAAACCAACCGATCCCAATCCCAACCGTTCGGCTTGTTTACAGTAAACACCATTGACATACCTTAACAAATAAAAATGTCACCTTCATATGTAACGATAGCTCATAATTGGTAGAACCGAAGGTGTATTCAGGTGCAATTGTCACACGAGCTACTTCACCTTCCTTCATTGTCATCACAGCTCGGTTCAACCCATCAATCACTTGCTTTGTTCATGCCAATAAAATATGATCATTATATAAGACAGCCTTGTTGTTTCTTCTCAAAATATGATTGTTCATTGTTGTTACCCGTGTCTTGCAGATGAGTACGGGGGTATATTTATGAATCTGTTAAAAATGGGGTTATTGATTTCAGATCAGTCTATGTTGGGTCAACTGTTGTTTGGCCCGAGTGTAAGGCCCAACCCAATAATTAGGTTTTATTATATCCGGTAATGTTTTGGCTAACAAGTTAGGGTTAGTCTATATAAACCGAGTTACGGTTAGACATTAGTGGGGTGAAGTTGGTGTAACCGAGTTAAGGTTTGATAGAGTTGTAATCAGTTTTTAGAGTTAGATTTTCTGATTAATAAACAAGAGTTATTTGTTTATATCGTGTTTGATTATCGATCCAGAACTTGAGTCTAGTATAAAGTATTAGATATTGAGCAAATGAAACTGACATAGCATTCTTCTAACCAAAATAAATTACATAACCGAACCAAACATGATGCAACATCATCATCATCATCATCATCATCATCGTACTCAGTATATCCCACCAATAGCCAAGCTATGGTAGGGTCTGAGGAGGGTAAGATGTAGACAGCCGAACCAAACATGATGCAACATGAAACTAAAATAATCGGTTTCTAACTCTATATCATCATCCAATATAAACACACAGTTCCAAGAATGCACAACTACTGACAAATAAATAACTGTAGAATAAGTTATACATGGTGGTAGTGGTAATGGAACAATTTGATAATACAACCTCGCAGTGGCGAAGATTGCTTAGCCCTCCCCACCCCCCCCCCCCCCCCCCCCCCCGTTTTCGCCCGGAATTTCTTATACGTAGTGTAAATTTAGCCTTTTTCGACCCAAATTTTTTTATACGTAGTGTAAAATTTAGCCGTTTTCGACCAATATTTCTTAACGTAGTGTAAAATTTAGCCGTTTTTGCCCGAAATTTCTTATACGTAGTGTAAAATTTAGACGTTTTCAGCCGAAATGGTTTATACGTAATGTAAAATTCAGCCGTTTTCGGCCGAATTTTTTTATACGTAATGTAAACTTAGCCCTTTTTGGCCGAAAATTTGAGCCCGCCACCTTCGTTTGTGAAATTTTTTATACATTTTGAAACCCCCCTGTCTTAGTCCAAACTTCGCCACTGACCTCGCTGGAAAATAATAATAATAATAATAATAATAATAATAATAATAGATCTTTTATTTCGTGAGATCATCATTAGTAGTAACTAGTAACCTCCACTAAACACTATTACTTTCATCTTTGTTTATGTTTTAAGCTATATGGCCAATTCCCGTAGTCTTTTACTTTCTTAGTAGGGTATTGGCAGCATTTCTTGAGTTTTACTCTTTGCGATCTTCATCGAGGTATAGTGACTGATCTCGATGAATTAAGAAAACGAGCTACCAACTAAATTACCAAAGCAGGCTACTAATATACTAGAATACGCGTAGTGACTACGTATAAGGACACCTCAATTAACTATCATTCAATGTAGTAAGTACTTCTCTTAACCACAAACAAGTGTTTATTTACCACAAATGTCTATTGAATAGTCACTTTCTTCAATGGTTTTGTTATATGTATACATTAGATGAATTAACTAACATGCAGTTAGCATAATGGAGCAAAGTATGTAAACATCTTTTGTGTAATACATCACAATCTAACAATCAATTATTAAAAGATAAAAAATTAGATGGTAAACATACTATAGTACACTATGAATTGTTGTCATGGTACGGTATACACTCATGTCCGGTCACTCTTCATGGAATTACATTCCAGAATGACTAATAAACAATGTTTATGAACCAACCAATGATGTGCGAAAAGTTATATATAAACTAATTAAAAAAATCAGTTTACAAATTCGATTTTGAAAGGGTAATCACCAACTAAATCGCACTCAACGATAATTCAATATAGGTAAGACCGGATATCTAATCCTTGGCCACTAATGCAACTCTTAGTACCAAACCTTTATCGACTCCTAACCTATTTAGAAAAAACGATTTTTAATTCTAAAACTAAAAGAATAACCGAAAGAATTAAGAAACTCAAAATAAGAACTAAGACAAACGAATTGACACGAGAGATACTTAATATGAGAAAATAACTACCTAGGTAAGAAATTTGATTGCTAACTCAACCACTAACGAAATTGACTAACCAAATGGCACTAGATCTAAAGATTAAATTCGATTATGTAAACACTTAGATTTACTAGACCTCGCTTCATACTCCCTAACTCACCTATAGGATAAGTAGCTTCATATGGTCAAAACGAAAGGTATAAATACATGTTGGTTGTCAAGACAAACCTTCAACGGTGGCACATCATTACCACCATTACCATTGTTCATCATCGTCTACCACCACTACCGTCCATCACCAAAAGATTTTAAATTTTGGTTACTCTTCTATGAAATTTCCCCGGTGGCACATCGTTAAACTACAGGTGTTAGTTTACTAAATTTGGAATTTGGCGAAAAAGAAATTACAAAATAGATGAAAATAACAATTACTAAATTTATATACATGTAATAAATGAATAATAATTAATTTTTAAAAACTTGTTAGTATTAATGTAAGAACGAGAAGTGGCAAAACATGTATATTTTTTAGGGCAATTTTATAGAATAGTAACCATAATTTAACAGTCTATAGATTACAAAATATAGATTATAAATTCTAGTAAGTAAAACTTCAAAATAAAATCCCGTCATATGTTGTAGTGTCGTTAAAGGTATTTCGCAATCGGTGTGTTTCGGTTGTAAATACTTTTGCCATTAATATGCTTTGCGACAATTTTTTTCGTGAAAAATTATTTGTGTCTATTTTTGGTACGAACTTTACAAACGAAAAGTACAAATAAATTTCATGGCGGATGTGTGATGAATTTTGAGAGAGAACTTTATCGACGAATTTTGTGACAAAACAAACAAAGAATCTATATATTCACCATATTATGCAAATGATCTAAACCTCTAAAATATAACCTCTAATAGATTAAAGAAATTAAAAATAGATTGATGTAAGAGTTACTATAAATTTTTAAAAACTTGTAAGCATTAATGTGAGAGTGAGAGGTGGCAAACATGTATGTTTTTAATTAGAAGTTATAGATTGTAGATTTTAAATTCTAGTATGTAAAACTACAAAATAAAATCCCCATATATGTTGTAGAGTCGTTAAAGGTTGTTCGCAAATGGTGCTTTCGGTTGTAAATACTTTTAGTATTAATATGCTTTGCGACAATTTTTTTCGCGAAAATTAATTTGTGTCCATTTTTAGTACGAACTTTACAATCGAAAAGTACAAATACATTTCGTGACAGAATACTTGTGACGAACTTTGAGATAGAACTTTGTCGACATATTTTGTGACAAAACAAGAAAAGAATCCATATATCCACCATAATGATCATTTTACTGTAAATTTTTTTTTTAATTATAAATAATATCATTTTTAAAAATCAAATATTAAATTTAGTATATCCCTATTTTATAGGATTTTCATATCAAATATTGGTGAGATTAATTTTTAATTTAATGATATGTTATAACCCATTTAAGTGTTATCTAGGTTTGGTGAGACCCATACCCGTGAATTCAGGTTAAATGCATTAAAGCCATCATTTATAAATAAAGCAATCTTGTGTCTTGAGAGAATGTATGGAGGTTTCGTTTATATATATTACTAGATTTTATCCCCGTATTACGGGGTTGTTTTATATTATTCGTTTGTAATATTTATATATAATTTTTGGATTGTAAATTTATTTATTATAAAGAAGTTAATAATATATTTAGGATTTGATAATGAAAGGGTTTCATAAATAAATAAGATGATATAACCCGATTTAAAATCTATATGACCCGGTTAATTATTTTACTATAAAATTGTTTCTCAATTATAAATAATATATTTTTTTTAAAACAAATCTAATATTAATTTTTAATATATCTCTATTTTATAGAATTTTCATATCAAATATTGGTTAAGATTAATTTTTAATTTAATGATATGTTATAACCCGTTAAAGGGCAATCAGGTTTTGGTGAGACCATACCCGTAAATTCGCGTCAAATGCATGAGAATCCTCTATTTATAAATAATGCAATCTGGTGACTTGAGAGAATGCATAAAGCAACCAAAAAGCTTTTAAAGATTTTGTTATATATATTATAATTTATAGATAAATGATTATATGATACAGATTACCAAACAAAATATTAATTTGATGTAAACTTCTAATAATTACACAATGCATCATGGTCAACATGGTGGATATGTACTTGTTATAAATAGTATATTTATTACATGCGATGACATCGATCCTTAAGCGGTCAACAAACTTTAATTAAAGCTCTTTTATGGTAATATATTTATTTCGTAATATCTAGCAATAATAACTAAAAGTTGGTTTTATTTAACATCAAATTATAATTTTTTGAAACGGTATAATTAATTAAACTCAAAAGTTGTATAATTAACATTTCCAAGTTACACAAACTTGAGACGTTGTACTTATTAATATTATGTCTATTAGGGAGGTCGGGGGACCTCTGGGCACCAGCCCGAACTAGAGTCACCGTGCGGGTACCTTTCCACATCTATCGCAGGGTCCATACTTACGTTTTTTAGGCTCTGCTCTACTAGGGCCAGCAAAACCTTGGGTTTGATTTGGTTGTACTCGGGCTGGAGTTGGTGGCCCTTCGGTCAAAGGAACTCCCCTTATCCTTTTTGAGTCACGCCCCAATGTCATGTAACCTAAACCGGTGTTAGATCAATAGGTATCTGAGGGGTTTCAGTCCTTCCTCGTACCTCATTGACACTAGTACAAGGTTGACCTAGTTGAAGTTCCAGGTTGACCTCTAGGGCCGCTGTGGTCAAGGTATTTGGCCCAATCAAAAAGTTCGACGTAACAAATTCGGGCATTTGGGGGACAAAGATATCTGAAGAGATAGATCGTTCATCTGTCGATGCGCTTAAAGAACTATGTGTAGCACTTTTAGTGCTAATCATAGCCTTGTTATGACTCAGCCTGTTGAAGAAGGTAAACATGGCTGAAAGGACAATAGAAAATTTTTACAAGAGATTATCAGGGTGATTTGTATTGATGTATTGGGTTGTTGAGTTGGGTTGTTTTTATACTACTATTGCGTGGTGGATCATTTAATTAGTTTGGTGAATAATTAATGAAATTTTTTAATAACAATATTATGTGTTGTGTTTAATGGTTAGTCAATAAAAAGTGATGTCACATAGGCAATGAAATATTAAAAGCATTCACATTATTTCTCTTATCCTTATTGTTATAATTATTGTTTGGGTGAGATTTTAAAATTGCTTATTTGCTTCTTAAAAAGCTAAAGCAACTTTTAAAAAGCTCCAATTCAAAGCTTTTGGGGGAGTTGTACGAAACATCTTTTGCTTTTTAACAAAAAAATATGAAATAAGTAAGTTTTAGAAGCTCACACAAACACCCCATCACAACATCTTTTCTTTTTTTTTCTTAATTAAATAATATTTTTGCAGCTTTATCTTTGCATTTCTCTTTTGTTCACTCACAACCGTTTTCAAGAAATATTAAAAATTTAATGGGGGTGAATAGTGTCTCTTAAATATACATATAAACAGTAAAATTTTGTATATCTTTTAGTCACAACTATTCACAACCACACCCTATAACATGTATAACTCACTCACATATATATAGAGATGGTCAAAAAAACCGGTCCGGGAACCGGTTTGCCGGTTTAAACCGGAAACCGGTTTTTACGAAAACCGGTTTTTTAAAAACCGGTTTGACCGGTTTACAAACCGCCCGGTTCGTATTTCGGTTACATGTTTTAGAGCCAAAACCGGTTAACGAACCGGTTATTAAAAAAACCGGTTTTTTTTAATAACCGGTTATGGAGAAACCGGTTAACCGGTTTTTTTATAAACCGGTTTTTGACCGTTGTGGAAAAACCGGTTAACCGGTTTCTCCATAACCGGTTAACCGGTTAAAAAACCGGTTTTTGAACGTTGTAACGGCTATATGGCCGTTTTTTTTTTTGACCGTTTTTTTTTTTTTACCATTTTACCCCCACAAACATCTATATATAGTTTAGGTTGGGTATTGGTTAGATCACACTCGATTATACAACTCCAAACGCTCTAAACGTTTATTTCATACGCGATTATTTTGTTATCTCACGCTCAATTATACCACATTACCACTCCATACGCTCTTATTTCGTAGTCGATTATCATGGCCTCCCAAAGTGCTGCTTCATCCGTCAACATGGGTACCTCGAACACGGGAGAAACGGTCGTTCGGGTCATCCCTACGAAACGAAACCAAGATGTTTGGCAACATTTCGACCTATGCGAAATGTCTAACGGTAGCCAAAAAGCTCGATGCAAACATTGTTTGAAGTTTTATGGCAAAGATGCAAACTCCACTTTAAAAGCGCATGTACAAAGGCCCTTTTGCAAGGCCTTGAAGGACGAATCGGGAAGTAGTTCGCAGCCGGAGATGACGAATCAAGGAACGGTGTTTACGTACGACCTTGAAGCGGTACGTCAAAAGTTTTCAAACTTTGTGATTCAACAAACACTTCCTTTCAACCACTTCGACAACCCTCAATTCACGGAGATGATGCAAAAGTATGTTCAACCACGCTACCAACACGTAAGTCGTTCGACCCTTAGAAGAGATTGTCTTAAAGCATGGAAAAACGCTAAATCCGAACTAATTTCATACTTTTCAAACTTACAAACTGGTGTAAACTTAACAACGGATGTGTGGTCGGTACCTCATGGTTCGCCCGACTCATACATTTGTGTGACGGCTCATTGGGTTGACCCCGAGTCGTGGCAAATGATGAAACGAACCGTTGCGTTTCAATTGTTTGATTACCCGCACACGGGTAGAAATATTTTTAAACTCTTGGATAAAGTCATTCGACAATACAAGATTGAACATAAAATCTTTTCAATTTCGTTTGATAACGCGTCCAACAATACGGCCGCGGTTGGCCATTTAAAATTAAAGTATAAACCTATTTGTGATGGAGCGTTTTTTCATAGCCGATGCATTGCACATATTATCAACTTGGCCGTGCAAGATGGGTTAAACGTGATCGAAACGCAAAGAAACAATTTTAAAAGAATGTTACGAGATGTTTTTAGCAACAATAAAACATTTTCAAGATACAAAAAATTTTGTGTAGAAGCTAATTGTCAATGGTTGGGGCCAAATTGGGATTGTCCAACAAGATGGAACTCGACTTGTGATATGTTTGAGAAAGCCATCGAACAAAAAGAATCATTAATTGCGTTTCATCAAATTTTGTCAAGTAGGGGTAAATGTGCACCGTACGATCCTAGAAACTGGTTATTGATTGATATCGTTACGGAGGTCCTTCAAATTTTTAAATCTTGCACAACTAGTTAATCCGGGGTTTACTATCCAACAAGCCCCATTGCTTTACCAAAAATTGCTGTCATGTGCACAAAGTTGAGTGAACTTCATTGTAGGGGTGCACCTTATTTTGATATGGGTGTAAAAATGAAAGAAAAATTTAGAAAATATTTTCAAGAACTACCCGCTGTTTTGACATGTGCTGCTGCGTTAAACCCTTGCATCAATGTTGGTGGTGTTGAAGCTTTAATAGAAAAAATTTGTGATGAGCTAGAGTTAAACGACGATCAAAACCCCTATTATAGCCAAACTTTAAAGAATGCTTTCAACACCACCTTGTCAAACATGTATGATGTTTACCTTACAAAATACGGGTCGTCTTCCCAAATTCATGACTCGTTAAGAGCTGTTGCCCAATCCCAATCCCAAACCGACCTTGAAATGGGGATGTACTACATGATTTGGGAAGACGCCGGTAAACGTCAAAAGGTAAACACCCCAAGCAGTGAACTTGGAAGGTATGGTGGTACCAACTTTGTGAAACACATGACTCCGGATGAATTTAGAAGTCTTGATTTGCTGGCTTGGTGGAGAGGTAAGGAGGATGAGTTTCCGATCCTCGCCGCCATGGCCAAAGATTTACTAACGGTCCAAGCTTCCACGGTAGCTTCGGAGTCTGCTTTTTCTGTTTCTGGCAGGGTTATATCGATTAGGAGGACTCGACTCACTCCACCAGCTATAGAGATGTCGATTTGCTACAAGGATTACTTGGACTCTTTAGATAGGGCACAACATCAACGCTCACTCGAGGGGGAAATGGAGTATGAGGCGGGCTTGTATGAAGACGAGGTCAATCAAGGACACACTCAACCAATGACCGATGAAGAAGCCGCGTACGACGATTACCTAAGGAATAGCTCGGGATCGGGTAGCGAAGAAAATTAGTTAAAGAAACAGCAAACATGGAGGCAAATAATGAGTAAGAAACAGCAAGTTGTTCATGTAATCGTGTCTAAGCATTCTTTAATGTTTGTATTTTTGAGTTACGAATATACGATAACGATTTAATGTTTGTATTTTTAATGTAAAAACTATAAATGAAAGTTATGTGTTTTTAATCTTCCAAGCAAAGAACCCTAACAACGAAAGCAAAGAATGGCTTCGGTCAGTCCGTTTTGCCTTTTAGTTACCGGTTTGCCTTGTAGTTACCGGTTTGTTTATACTGTGAAAAAATAATGGTTATTTAAAAAAAAAAAAAAACCGGTTAACCTAAAAACCGGTTAATAAAAAAACCGGTTTATTAACCGGTTTCTAAACCGGTCCTAACCGGTTAGACCGGTTAGGGTTTTGACATACAAAAACCGGTTATTAACCGAACCGGTTTTTTTCCGGGCCAAAAAAACCGGTCCGGTTAATAACCGAACCGGTTTTTTTAAAAAAACCGATTTGTGCACCTCTACATATATATAGGGAACTGGATGTGAATGCACTAATTAACCAACCAAAAAACAAGTGTCATAGATGTGGGTTGCTTAGCCAAGTCTTTAATCTTACTAACCGGTGTTTTTATATATTTCAGTGTTTATTTATTTTCAACACTAGGTTAATAAAATAAACCAACTATAATAAAAACAAAATACTTAAATAAAAAAAAACTTACAACTAACTTCAGTTTCTTCCTTTAGACACGTATGCCCTAATTTTATCACTTTCTTTAAATTACTTCCAATTTCAATTCAAATTCATCGCAAATTCTATTGAACAGAGTCGTTGAAAATGCAGTGAAACTAAGTCAATTCAAATTCATCGCAAATTCTATTGAACAAAGTCGTTTAACTAGAGTCTATAGATTACAGAATATAGATTATAAATTCTAGTATGTAAAACTACAAAATAAAATCCCCTCATACATTGCAGTGTCGTTATAGGTCGTTCGCAATCGTTGGTTTCGGTCGTAAACACTTTTGGCATTAATATGCCGCGCGACAATTTTTTTTTTGCGAAAATTAATTTGTGTCCATTTTTAGTACGAACTTAATTACAATCGAAACTTACGAATAGATTTCGTGACGGAATATTTGTGACGAATTTTGAGATAGAAATTTGTCGACGGATTTTGTGACAAAACAAACAAGGGATCTATATATTCTCCATATTATGCAAATGATCTAAATATAAAATTAGGTCAATAGACATGTTACTAATGAACACCTAACCTATTAAAACCCATCATAATCTTAAAAGAAAGATAACATACACGACTACAATATAAGAAATAAAAATGAAACATCGATTCCTATGTATAATTGGAGAACAGGCACGATGAACCGCTAGCTACAACTGTTCAAGAAAGCGTATAACTACTAAATTGTTATAATTTATAACTTGAAAAAAAATAAGTATTTGTTTGTGAGAACCATGAAAGAGAACTTCAATAAACAACTCCATCAATGGAGTTACCATAATAATTTACCATTGTCTAGTTGCCATGGATGCTAGTGTACCACTGAATGTCATTTTACCACTTTTGAACTAATTGCTAGTATTTCATAGTTATCATTTGTTCAGTCACCTTAAACGTGTTTCACAGTTTCAGACAAAATTTTTGTCATCCATAAGACCCCACCAGAACGCATTTCCCCTTAGACCCCACAGAGACAACCCTATCCCCCACCAGGGCGTTGCGCCAGACCTTGTTAATAGGGGTTGGAACCTCCTTGGTATAGCTTCGTCGATTACAA
Organism: Bidens hawaiensis; assembly: GCF_021521415.1. Classification (NCBI taxonomy): domain Eukaryota; kingdom Viridiplantae; phylum Streptophyta; class Magnoliopsida; order Asterales; family Asteraceae; genus Bidens; species Bidens hawaiensis. Next base: position 180,264 of record NW_027494746.1, read on the forward strand.
CTTTAGAGGTTTATTAGTCTAATTTCCTCAACAACATATTCGGCTTTTTTTTCGCAGATGTAGACCGTTTTCGCTTGGTCCAGTTTGTAATCTAGGTTGTGATGAATCATGGCTTTTTTTCTGTGGCAACTTATGTTTAAGCCAAACGAAACTTATGAAGTCAAAGGTTTCTTGTCAATGACCGAATTAGACCGTGGAAGCAATGTGTGTAATGTTTTTCTTAATTATTTCATTAAGATTTTCTAAATTTAATGTCACATCATTTTTTGCGTCATTAACGAGTCATTTGAATCGTCGTAAAAGTAAAGGACCGAAGGTGCCACTAATGTAAGACTTAATTTCTACAATTTCTATTTATGCACGAACAACGTCGGTATATAATTACGTCATCTAAAGGACCGAAGGTGCCACTAATGTAAGACTTAATTGCTACAATTTCTATTTATACATGAACAACGTCAGTATATAATTACGTCATATGGATTCGTTTTTGTATTCAAGGTAGTAGACGACGAGAAGATGATGGCAAGGGGGTGAGTTTCCGTCGACTCCCCGCGGAAACGCACAAAGTCAAATTTCTCATTAGCTTTACATTTTTAGTCCCATATGTTTTTAATTAGCAGTAGCACTGTAACATCCTGATTTTCTTAAAAATATAATTTGGGAAATTATTATTATGTTTAAAGAAGGCTATTATTTATTTTAGAAATAACAAATAATGTTAATGGGTATGGACTTGAAATTAATGAGCTTGAAGAATGAACATGAGCTTAGAGTCCATGGGCTTAAGGGTATATAAACGCTTAAAATATACACTTCTTCATAATATCATATACAAGTTCAAGAACAATATCCTACCGTTGAATATTCGTTTGAATCAAAGTAACGAGCCTAGCCCCCATTTCCATTTCACCTACACCTAAAACATACACTTCATAATATCCAATACAAATTCAAGAACCATATCCTACCGTTGAATATTCGTTTGAATCAAAGTAACGAGGGGGATCTAGACTTAGTAGTATACAAGATCCAAGTTGTGAACCAAGCTCAAAAATGTATATTTTATGCATAAAAGCTTGATTCGTTATGCTCGGTTCGTTAAGAATTTTAAGATCTAGCTAAGTCGAGTTGTGCAAATTGATATAGGTTCGAGCTTTATCCTAAAGAGCTAGCTAGATCTTAGATGATGATGATAATAATAATTATAATAATAATAATAATAGAGAGAAAGAAAAGTAGTAATAATAATAATAATAATAATAATAATAATAATAATAATACCAAACACCATGTGAACAAGTTTCGTAGATGAATAAAAAAACGTCGGAAAACATAAACCGAACGAATATAACTCCCAAATCCTCCACCCAATGCTCCAAAATTAAAACAAAATAATCAAATAATATATATTTTGATATACATAAAATTAAAGCTAAATGTTTATTAAATAACTATATATACAAAAGTAAACTAATTAAATACTTAAAATAATAATAGGCCTAAAAGCATTCTTAATTCATTTCTTATATTTTTGTTATTTTAAGAAAAATAAAATAACATGATCTTATATTTTTTTTCTACGGTGAATATGATCTTATATTTTTTTCTAGTGACAACACATACCGTATCTAATTCTACACAACCAAAATCCATTTTAAAACCTACAATGGAGCTTGAACTCACTACTTGATTGAGAGGAATTTCATAAATTTCATTGAATTGAATTGAAGGCCTATGCCGTTTAAGTTGAATATGCGGTTTACCATCTACCGGGGCATGGTGTGGTCACCCTCCTCTATCGGAAAGGGTTCAAATCCTACGCGCTACAACAAATAATCTATAAAAGTATTTATTTAAGTATACTAGTTTGCCACTAAAAAAAATAAATATACGAGTTACCAAACAAAGTATTAATTTGATGTAAACTTGTAATAATTACACAATGCATCATGGTCAACATGGTGGCTATGTACTTGTTATAAATAGTATATCTATTACATGCGATGAAATCGATCCTTAAGCGGTTAATAAACTTTAATTAAAGCTCTTTTATGGATTAATATATTTGTTTTGTAATATCTAGCAATAATAACTAAAAGTTGGTTTTATTTAACAACAAAATATAATTTTTTGAAACGGTATAATTAATTAAACTCAAATGGTGGCGATTCATGGCTTTAAAACATCTGGTAAGAACACAAAATGAAATCAAGAAACAGATCAGTTTAAAAAGAAATATTACATGAGGGCCAAACTAAGATGCATAACCTTTAAACAAGAAAAAGGGAAAAAGAAACTTATAAACAGTAAAAGAGATGTGACAAGAGTACGACGAACATTTCTAGTTACACAAACTTGAGACGTTGTACTAATTATTATTAAGTCTATTCGGGAGGTCGGGGGACCTCTAGGTACCAGCCCGAACTAGAGTCACCGTGCGGATACATCATTGCACGTAACACAGGTATAGACATCGGATAGGGGGTGCGGTATGTGGTCACTAAAGAAAGGAGAGGAGATGAAGAGTTATGTTTGTCTGTGGAGAGGAGAGAGAGTGGGGTAGGTTCAGGGGTATTGCGGTGTCGTTTGAAGCAAGCGGCGGGTTCAGATACTGCTGAAGAATTGTAGGGTGGTGATTGGATGGTAAGCGGGTTCCGGGGGATTACACCTTGGCCTTCCTTAATTATTTTATCCGCCCTCTCCCTACTCTCGTCTTTCATATAGTGGGCCCTCATGTGACCAGCATAACTTTGAGACTTTTCAAATACCTTTCCACATCTATCGCAGGGTCCATACTTACGTTTTTTAGGCTCTGCTCTACTAGGGCCAGCAAAACCTTGGGTTTGATTTGGTTGTACTCGGGCTGGAGTTGGTGGCCCTTCGGTCAAAGGAAGTCCCCTAGTCCTTTTTGAGTCACGCCCCAAAGTCATGTAACCCAAAACCGGTGTTAGATCAACAGGTACCTGCGGGGTTTCAGTCCTTCCTCGTACCTCATTGACACTAGTACAAGGTTGACCTAGTTGAAGTTCCAGGTTGACCTCTAGGGCTGCTGTGGTCAAGGTATTTGGCCCAATCAAAAAGTTCGACGTAACAAATTCGGGCATTTGGGGGACAAAGATATCTGAAGAGATAGATCGTTCATCTGTCGATGCGCTTAAAGAACTATGTGTAGCATTTTTAGTGCTAATCATAGCCTTTTTATGACTCAGCCTGTTAGAGAAGGTAAACATGGCTGAAAGGACAATAGAAAATTTTTACAAGAGATTATCGAGGTGATTTGTATTGATGTCTTGGGTTGTTGAGTTGGGTTGTTTTTATATTATTATTGCGTGGTGGAGCATTTAATTAGTTTGGTGAATAACTAATGACATTTTTTTAATAACAATATTATGTGTTTTGCTTAATGGTTATTTAATAAAAAGTGATGTCACGTAGGCAACGAAATATTAAAAGCATTCACATTCTTTCCCTTATCCTTATTTTTATAATTATTGTTTGGGTGAGATCTTAAAATTGCTTATTTGCTTCTTAAAAAGCAAAAACAACTTTTAAAAAGCTCCAATTTAAAGTTTGGGGGGGGGGGGGACTGGTACCAAACATCTTTTGCTATTTAACAAACAAATATGAAATAAGCAAGTTTTAAAAGCTCACACAAACACCCCATCACAACATCTTTTCTTTTTTTTTCTTAATTAAATAATATTTTTATAGCTTTATCATTGCATTTTCTCTTTTGTTCACTCACACCCGTTTTCAAGAAATATTAAAAGGTTAATGGGGTGAACAGTGTCTCTTAAATATACAGATAAACAGGAAATTTTATGTCTTCTTTAATCACAGCTACTCACAACCACACCCTATAACATGTATAACTCACTCACATATATATAGGGAATTGGATGTGAATGCACTAATTAACCAACCCAAAAAACAAGTGTCATAGATGTGGGTTGCTTAGCCAAGTCTTTAATCTTACTAACCAGTGTTTTTATATATTTCAGTTTTTAGTTATTTTCAACACTAGGTTAATAAAATAAACCAACTATAATAAAAACAAAATACTTAAATAAAAAAAAACTTACAACTAACTTCCGTTTCTTCCTTTGGACATGTATGCCCTAATTTCATCACTTTCTTTAAATTACTTCCACTTTCAATTCGAATTCGAATTCAAATTCATCGCAAATTCTATTGAACAGAGTCGTTGAAAATGCAGTGAAACTAAGTCAATTCAAATTCATCGCAAATTCTATTGAACAAAGTCGTTTAATTAGAGTCTATAGATTACAGAATACAGATTATAAATTCTAGTATGTAAAACTACAAAATAAAATCCCCTCATACATTGCCGTGTCGTTATAGGTCGTTCGCAATCGTTGGTTTCGGTGGTAAACACTTTTGGCATTAATATGCCGCGCGACAATTTTTTTTTTGCGAAAATTAATTTGTGTCCATTTTTAGTACGAACTTAATTACAATCGAAACTTACGAATAGATTTCGTGACGGAATATTTGTGACGAATTTTGAGATAGAAATTTGTCGACGGATTTTGTGACAAAACAAACAAGGAATCTATATATTCTCCATATTATGCAAATGATCTAAATATAAAATTAGGTCAATAGACATGTTACTAACGAACACCTAACCTATTAAAACCCATCATAATCTTAAAAGAAAGATAACATACACGACTACAATATAAGAAATAAAAATGAAACATCGATTCCTATGTATAATTGGAGAACAGGCACGATGAACCGCTAGCTACAACTCTTCAAGAAAGCGTATAACTACTAAATTGTTATAATTTATAACTGGAAAAAAAAAGTATTTGTTTGTGAGAACCATGAATGGGAACTTCAGTTAAACAACTCCATCAATGGAGTTACCATAATAATGGTAAGTTACCATGGATGACAATGTACCACTGAATGTCATTTTACCACTTTTGGACTAATTGCTAGTATTCCATAGTTATTATTTGTTCAGTCACTTTAAACGTGTTTCACAGTTTCAGACAAGAATTTGTAATCCATAAGACCCCACCAGAACGCATTTCCCCTTAGACCCCACAGAGAAAACCCTATCCCCCACCAGGGCGTTGCGCCAGGGGTTGGAACCTCCTTGGTGTAGATTCGTCATTTACAACTTTAGAAGATTTTAGTCTAATTTCCTCAACAACATATTCACTTTTCTTTGGCAGATGTAGATTGTTTTCGCTTGGTCCATTTTGTAATCTAGGTTGTGAAGATTCGTGGTTTTTTTCCGTGGCAACTTATGTTTAAGCCAAACGAGACTTATGAAGTCAAAGGTTTCTTGTCAATGACTGAATTAGACCGTGGAAGCAATATATGTAATGTTTTTTTATAAATTATTTATTAAGATTATCTAAATTTAATGTCACATTATTTTTTGCGTCATTAACGAGTCATTTGAATCAGCATAACAGTAAAGGACCGAAGGTGCCACTAATGTAAGAGTTAATTGCTACAATTTCTATTTACACACGGACAACGTCAGTATATAAACAACGTCATCTGGATTCGTTTTTGTATTAAAGGAAATTGATGAAGAGAAGATGATGGCAAGGATGGTGAGTTCCCGGAGACTCCGCGCAGCAACACACAAAGTCAAATTTCTCATTGACCTTTATGTTTTTTCTCCCGTATTTTTTTAATTAGCAGTAGCACTGTAACGTCCTGATTTCTTAAAAATATAATTTTGGAGATTATTATTATGTTTAAGGAAGGTTATTAAATAACAAATAATGTTAATGGGTTTGGACTTGAAATTAATGGGCTTAAAGAATGGACATGGGCTTAGCGTCTATGGGCTTAAGGGTATATAAACCCGTAAACCATATCCTTAAACCCTAGCCCCCATTTCCATTTTACATACACCTCAAAACACACACTTCTTCATAATATCCATACAAGTTCCAGAACAATATCCAACCGTTGAGTAACCGGGGGGGGGGGGGGTGTCTAGACTTGGTAATATACAAGATCCAAGTTGTGAACCAAGCTCAAAAAGGTATGTTTTATGCATAAAAGCTTGATTCGTTATGTTCAGTTCGTTAAGAATTTTAAGATCTAGCTAAGTCGAGTTGTGCAAATTGATATAGGTTCGAACTTTATCCCAGACGAGCTAGCTAAATCTTTGATGATGATGATGATCAAAAGAAAAAATAATAATAATAATAACAACAACAACAACAACAACGATAATCAAAAGAAAGAAGAGAAGGAAAAGAGAAAAAAAGTGTGGCTGGAAGAATATAAATATAAAGGAAACCAAATCCAAACATAAGCTTCTTGTAACGCAGCTGGTTGAGTCACGAGGGAAGCAAATGGGAGGTTGGGGGCGATTCCCGCTCGCAATTCGGTCTTATATTTAATATACGGAACAGTGAACATGCAGACCTAGCGAAACCCGAACCCGAACACCAAACCACGAAACACGAACCTGGACAGTTAATTGGGCTTGGGCCTGAGAAGTAAATCAGATCAGCAATGGAAATGGTTCAATTTGGGCCAGAGTGGGCCTGAACTGTTTAAAGAATGTGTTTAGACCCAATCCATATTACGATAATCGAATTCCAGAGTTCGGTTCGGGTGATGAATAACAAGGTTAGTTTTCTAATTTAACTTAGCTAACCCCGTTAGTTCGGTTACATTAATTTAACAATATTCGTTAACTAAGAGTCTAGTTTATTATGTAAGCTTAGTTAACCTCGATAACTTGTTAACCTAGAATGGAATTAGTTATTTCCATCAGTCGCTTAAATGATTAATTAACGCGTGCATATGTTAAACAATCAGTCGGGCTAAGTTAAAGGAATTACTATAATTTCATAATGCAAAAGGACCCAGGTGAGTTCTAGCCTCCTTTTTCCTTTAAACATTTTTGGGTTGTATGCATACTTGTATGTGAAAGAAGTGATATACGTAATTTTAATTAATTTTGTATATCTTGTAAGAATATTTACTAATATACATATATACTTGAATGTTAGTTGATAGAACATAAAGAGATAGGGAGCAAGCCCACTAATACTTGTGTAGAATGTTTATATGAATGTGAATGTGTATGAACGTTATGTATAGAAGAATGGGTACGCAATCATGTGTAGAGCCTTCGGGCCTCGTGCATGCACAATAAGTTAGGATGGCAAATTCCTCTAACTTTAATTGGCCCGGTTATGAGCAAGGAAAAGATTTCTCTGCTATGAGAAAGAATAGACGGCTCGATTATGAGCAAGAATAGGAGGCTCGGTTAGAGCAAGAATATGAAGCTCGGTTATGAGCAATAGCACAATGACACTATTAAAGTGACAATATTTACTCAAGGCGGCGGAACATGCCGGGGTACAACGGCTTGCTCAAGAACACAATGACACTATTAAAGTGACAATATTTACTCAACTTATTTATTTCATTAAATAACTCGAATAAAACTTGTTCAAAGATTAAATACAAACAATTACAATAATATCTAATTCATTAAAGTACCCTAAACGTATAATCTAAGTGACGAGTCTTTAATCTTCATAAGCATCCTAAAATTAAACTTTTAGCATGCATAAAAATATATTTGATCAACACGAATGTTGATGAGTAATATATAGTTTTGAGTATATATAATATAATGAGGCAAAATCACAATTCATATGTGTAAATAGAATATAGCAACAACCATTGTAAATGTAAATAACTGAGGATCTTTTCTATTTGGTAACAGCCAAAATACTCGGATAATGAGACGCTATTCTACTAGCACAAGACTAAAGTAGTTAGGGTGCGTATGATCATACTTATTGAGGCTCAACAACAACATTAAAATAAACACTCGTGCACATAATTAACTTGAGGCAAAAACAAAAGATCGAGCAAATATTCGTATCAACACATAATGTCGAATTGTGGATTTAGTATTGAGGTCTTAAAAACATGTAAGTTTGAATATGGTACGCATGTCACCCCAAAAGTATAAAAACGTAAAAAGGGGGGAGTGTGATTACTCATTAGGAAATTAAGCGAGTGATGAAATAGACGAGCCGGTCCTTAAGCGGGCGAACCGGAACGTTCGATTTTTGATTAGCAAGTCCGAGAAATAAAATGAGCTTAGTATTGGGGATGTGTCAAGAAGTAAATATTAAGTAAAAGTAAAATAAATTAAACTTGAATTCAAATTGGGGTTCATTTGTAAAATCTTAAGTTTATGCGAAAGTTTGGTTTTGGTTCGGTCTATGGCTCGATATGAGACCGAGGTTGGTTGCCACATATCTGAAACATGAGAACTAACAACAAACTAAAATAAAACAGAAACTTGAAAGAAAATACAAGAATCGGTCGCTTGAAACACAACTTTGTTTTTAAGTGAGTGATTCATTTTAAGGCGGGTTGCTTGGTTAATATAATCCGGGGCTTGGTTTGAGACCAAGCCCAGTACCAATATCCCTTTAAAATAAGAAATAACTACAAAACATTAGCCAAGAATGATTAAGAAAAACATATATAACTTCTAAGGTGTAAAAACAACCAAAAGGATTTCAATTAGTTTTGGACAGAATCTGTCATTGATTTAAATAATACTTAAGAATATAAATAAATCTCTAAAAAAATATAAAATCTTCAGTCTACTGAATTAGAGTGTTATAAACATCTTTCATTTAGCAACTTTCCCCAAATTATGACTCGAGATAGGCTGAAACGGACGGTTTTCTTAATTGGTACAGATCTGCGTACTAAAACTAAAACAATGATTACGAAGTCATACAGATGAAAATAACCATTGAAACCACAACTCAATGAAGTTCATCATAGGCTTTGGCCTTGCACCATTCCAGTTCTTTATGACTAAGTTATGGCCCAATCTTTGGCGACCAAACTTCTGTCCAGAACTGAAACGCCATTAGAACCTAAGTTCTTGGTGTTTTGGAATGGGTTTTGATGAAGAATAATTTTGTCACTCATTGTGTGATGTTAGTACATGTTTACAGAAGGGGTTAATGTTTTGCAAGCGGTTGCAGGGTTTGATCATACTCTGGTTCTAACCAGCAACTAAACAGTTTTTATATATTATATATTATATATTATATTAATTCATAAGTTAATGGATATCATTCTAACTATTTAAATGCAACCATTATGAAACTTGATTATATTTAGTGAATTTGTTTTGTTTACTTTTGCCTTATGCTTGCTATCTTTGGAATGACAAAGTGACATTAAATAATAAAAAAAAATTGTATTCAAACAAATTGTTTTATAATATTAAAATTTGTAATAATTATATAATGATTATATTTTGGTTGTGATTAAAATGAAGAACAATGCAACCCCACAAAGTGTCATTTATTACTGCTTCAAGAGTTGCAGCAGATCTGACCAAAACCTGTGGATTTTGTTGAGTCACTCGGTGACCATTAATCGGATTTGAGAACACATATAGTTGTTGTGGCAGGACAAGAAGCACCATCTATCACGAGAACATGAAGAACAAATGCTAAAAGTTAGTGATTTAATTAGATACAATTATAGAAATGATGCTACTTCTGCGGTTTGACTTTGGAAGTCAAACCTATTGATCTTTTATATTCTATGGAGTACATAACAAATGTTTCAGTTGTATGATTATTGTATATGTAATACTCATTGTAGAACTGGATGTCTGGATTGAATTCATGTAAATGCCATAGTTGAAAGTGAACCCATTTGACCTCAAAAGTAAAAGTGTTGGAAAAGAGGTACAGTTTGACTTTGAGGTCAAACCTTGTAAATTTGTAATCCCAAAAGCATTGTTATGAACCATTTTTTGAACTTTTTTTTAGATTTCATTGTTATTTTAAACTTGACATGAATCCATTATCCCATTATGAAGCAAACGACGGGGTTTAAACGAGCCCAGCCAAACCAAGGCTCGTTTTAATTTTAGAGGGCTCAGGCTCAAGCTCGGCTCGTTTAAGGTTGTATTCAAAAGCTTGAGTTTGGCTCGTTTAGTATTAATTAACTATTTAATAATAATATTTATATATTTTATACATATTTACATGTATTTTTAAAATTTTAAATTTTATATATAACATAATATATATAACTAGTAATTATATAAATATATTAAAATAGAAACAATATAAATAAAAAGCTCGATTAGATTCGCGAGTCGGCTCGAGCTTAATGTGTGAAGCTCGGGCTCAAGCCCGTTTATTTAATGAGTATTAATCTGAGCTCGAGCTCATTTGAGTTCAGCTTGATTCGAGCTTTTAACGAGCGTATATTGAGTAGCTCATGAGCGGCCTCGTGCCCACTACTTATTGTTTAAACACAATACTGAATTTGGCATATGCCATATGTGTTATATGAATGCTTACAATGAATCTTGATTCTGAAACATAAAAAGTTTTCAGGACTGTCATCCAGTTGCTTCTCATCTTCAATATCCACCTCTAATATCTCCTGTAAAACAATCATTGATGATCAAGGTGACAAGGTTTCTAACAGTTATTAGCATTAGATAACAAGTTCGCAGTCGAATGCACTTACAGGAATCCTTTCCTTTAAATAGTTCCCGAGCCTAGCTAATACCAGTGATCGTTCGTGCCAGAATCGGCCTTTGAGTCTAATCTTCACGAACGGTCCATCAACTTCTGCTAATTCTGCAACTCCTGTTTCATAATCCGTAGGTTCATACAGGGGTGTGCATGGGTCGGTTCGGATTTTGGCTAAAACTGAAATTTCGGTTTTGGAGTTTTTGAAAGCCTTTCGGTTTCGGTTTTCTTGGTTTTTGGTTTGGGTTTGGTTTTGCCATTAGTGCTTGAAAATATTGGGCCGAAAAAAAGTTGGCCAAACATAATGAATATGGGCCTAAATATTTTTGTTAGTTAGTATTTAACCGATTATTATACATTTGGGCTAAAGTATTTCGGTCACACTATACATATCAAACAATTATAAATCACTTAAAATTTAAATAAAAATCTATAAGTTTGGTTGGGTTTATTTACACGCAAAAATGGAACCGAAGTGACTTGAAAGTTCGGTTTTTAAACATAAAATCAAACCCTCAGTGTTTGTTAGGGGTGTGTATTAAATTAAAAAACCCGACCGGAAACCAAAAAAAACCAAACAGAAACAAAAACCGACGGTTTGGTTTTATGTTTTCGTAAAACCCAAACTTTATGTTCATTTTCGGCTTTGCGTGTAACTAAAATCGAAAAAACTGAACCGAACGGCACATATAGATTTTTATTTTTTTATTTTAAATATTTTTAACAGTTTAATTTTACTATATAGTTTAACCCGGTTATTTTAGCTCAAATGTACAATAAATTAATAATCAATTAATTATTAGCCACCAAAAAATTTAGGTCCAAATTCATTACTTTTTACCAACCCCACTTTTTATTCGGCCCAAATGGTAAAACCGAAACCAAACCAAACATTTTTAAAAACTCAAAAACCGACATTTTCAGTTATTGGTTCGACTTTAGCTCAAAACCGAACCAAATCGCCATTGCATTTGTTTATTTTGGTTCAGTTTATTCGGGTTTCGGTAGGTTATACCTGTCATTCCAACTTCCGTATCAAATATGTGCGAAAACTGCATAAAACAAAACCAAACTTAAACGATATTCGAAGCTAAACCGATACAAAATTATTAATATTTGAATCACACACAAACTTGCCTTTGATCTTGCATCATTCAAAACCAGCTTCACATTGTCTTCAGTTAAATCCAACGATGCCGAAATTTTATTAATATTAAACTTATTAATAACTCGTGTTTTCGGAACCCAAATTCGCTTGGACAGCAGCGGAGTAATTGAATGTTTTCTACAAGAAGTTATTGCTACCATGTTGTTGTTGACATGCTGCATGGAGGTTGGTTTATGGCGGGAAGTGCTACAATGCTGACGTGGCACCTGGTGGTGGTGGTGGTGGTTGACAGCGTGTACAAGGTTTGTAGCCATTTGAATATTATTATCCTCGGCCGGAATAGTGATGTAATGGTGTTGTAGTTTGTGTGTTTGTTTTGGTCCACTTGTTTATAGTAATGTGGGCCAGGTTTATCCGGATTGAGTTTTGTTTTAAAAAAACAACTTTCAGCTTGGAATCGGGTTTTTAATACACGAATCCGAGCTTGAGCCTATCCATGAGGTATGGATAATGTATGTATTTCAGTACCAAAACTTATATTCGTACCCGACCCTACGCGTAGGGTATGGATAATGTATGCATTTCGAATTATCAAACCCCATACCCGGAACCGGACGTGATTTGTGCCCGGTAATATATACCTGAAAACTGGAACATGTTCTATACCCGAAAACCGGGTTTTTCAAATACCTTATCTATACCCTAATGTGGCCCTTAAAAAACCCAATCTAAACCTGAAAATATGTGTTTTTCAATACTCAGAAATAAGTTATTCAAATACCTGGGCCGAACATGGTGCATAGGATATAGTTTTAAGAGACAATACTCATATCTGAACCCGACTCGGTATGACCAATAACCAATTTTTCAATACACTGTCATACCCGGAACTGGGTATTAGAATAAACCCAATTTGTGCACCTCTAATGGTCACTAGGGGTGCAAAAGAACCAAAGGAATCACGAGCTATTTGAGATCATCGATAAAAAAAACTCAAAACAGGTCGGTGTTGTGTGTTGTGAAGCCTGAGCTGAAGCCGAACCTTAAATAAAGTTCGTTTAATTATTGGGCCTTAACAGGCCTAGTATATTTTTAAGTTTACTCTATTTAATTTTGAACTATTATGTATTAATTTCACACTATAATGCCAAACTTGAGCTAGAGCTTAGTTTAGACTCCTTAAGGCTACTTTTTTAAAATGTATATAAATTATAGAGTAAATAATAAAAGCGTAGAACTCGAGCTTGAAAAATGACTCACACGTCAAGATCAAGGTTTAGAAAAAGAACTCGATACTTGGACTAGATATTGTGGATGCAAATTGGTTGGTTAGGGTTTCAATCCATTGGTATGTGTCGTGGTGGTGTGTGGTATGTAGTAGTCAATACTCAGTACTCAATATCGATGTTGTTCAATGGGACTCAACTCGGCTCATCACTCTACCAACACTCGTATAGCTTACAATGCAAAAAATAAATAAATAAAAATTACATACAATTTTATTATAACAAAATTTGTACCAGAATATCAAGAAGAAAAAAACATGTCTATCCAATTGTATATTGAAGTTATCAGAAATAATAAATCAAATTGACAGAAAGTTAAATGAATTAGAACATGTATAGTATTATTGTGTTGAGTAGTGAAATTAAAACCTTAGAAAAAGAATTACTCGAGATTTCTAGAAATTTTATTTTCAAACACAAATTTACAAATGTATATATTAAAATCGCAATTAAATAGTAAATATTATTTAAGATATATGGGCCCAACGAAATGGAGCAGGATGTGAACTATACAGATCTAGAAGGGCCCACAGGATCTTGATAAGATCACTGAATACCTCTAGTCCATGAACTTTCAAGCCCATCAATGGAAGTGAAATGAAAATAGCCCATCACTATTCGTGGCCGGTGGCTCCTGGAACCCGGTTCGGTTCCTACTGAGTATACCTGGTTCCTGAAAATATCCGGTTTTGATTGTACCCGATCTTTTCATACCTGGCTTCCGTCCCTAAAAATACCCGATTTATGCACCACTAGTGATGCTCATTTAATATATGTATATAGTAATTTACAAATATCAATTACTCATGAAACAACTATTAATGACCAAAAGCTTTTTGGCAAGTGATACTAAGGTGTTAGATAAGGGTTTTTATTTATTTTATTACCAGCTTTTGAACCTGTGTATTACATGTAATTTGTTAACTGATAAAAAAATAAGTTTTATTATTTGAAATAAATGAACAAAATTTAAGGTAAAAAGAAAATGAAATGCAGCGTATAAACATTAAGATGTTTGGAATCTCAAATTTATAAATTTGATAAAATCACTTTGTATACAACATTTTTTATTTAATCACAACTATTCAAATCGTAATCCAATATAAACAAATTCAAACAATGTCTGCTGGTTACCCTAAATAATGCAACATATACTGTTCATGAGAAAAAACTGGACATCGAAGAAACAAAACAGTCTTAAAAAATGATTGTTCTTTAATTTTTTCAACTTGTTTTTCAAATTTTTACTTGCTTGATCCTCAATCAATATTTTATTTTTAATTTCGTTACTATTCTATTGCCCGATTGCCATAATGGTTTTGGTTATTATGAATGAGATGAAATATTAGAATAGTGGAATAAAAAATTGACTATTTTATAACCCAATTGCCAAAATAATTTCAACCCATGACCCATTGATAGCGTGGATTAAAGAGAATAGAGATTAAAAATTAGGATTTAATGTGGCTATGACACATCATTATCATTATTTTTATTTATTAGTTGAGTAAGATAACATAAGATTATTTCTTTTTTTCATGTGATGAGAATTCAGTGGTTGATAAAAAATGTGTAATTTGAGTTAAAGAGTGCGAGAGTCGACATGAAATATATATATATATATATATATATATATATATATATATATATATATATAATTTCATCATGCATTTACATGAAGTGTTAATAGTCCTTTTATACAACTTGTCCTTCAACTTTAATAAATAGCAATACTACGGATGTAGACCATTGGATGCTTACCTTATTTCGTGCATTCATTTTTTATCAATAGGTGTCATCTCAAGTCTCAACACAATATCACAACTCACATCTTTCATCTAATTTTATCCCTTCTTTTATTTTCTTAATAAAAAAGGTTTATTAATAAACAACTTATTATTCTTAAATTAATATGCTTGTAATATATATAAATATTTATATAATACTTATTTGTTTTAATTTTTAAGCAAAACTAGTTAAATGCATTTGCCATTTAGAAGTTTCCTATGATATTTAACTAAAAATTTAGAATTCCACTCTAACATTTAATTAAAAACTTTATAAAATTATTAGAAAACCAAACGAAAAACAACATATCAAAATCCATCAAATTTACACACCTTATGATCTTCGGGTCTTGCATTTGAGAGAATAGTTACACTATATAATGAAAAGGTTGCAGTATATCTAATGCAACTTTTCATTAAGTAACTAAATATGAAAAGTTTTATAATATTGATAAATAATTAAGAATTGGTTTTACACTTTTACCTGACTCTGTTTTTATTGTGACATTATTTTATCTCAATTCACGTAAAGTCGTAAACTTATCAATACATGACCACTTATTAAATGTACGTGTCGCACTCACTACTTGATGGGTTAAAACCATAGAAAATGTGACATGAACTAGAAAATCGTGTTAGACATGTAACCTAATCACGACTTTTGTTTTCACGGTTTTACACGAACATGCCCTTTTAATCAGAAATTTTATTTTGTATAATATTATGCATAGTAACTTTACTTTTATGAATGAGCAAATTGCGGTTTTCGTTCATAGCGTTTTGTCTAAATCTACAGTTTTAATCCAATAGTTTCAAATTTGCGATTTTCGTTCATGTGGTTTCATTTCACCTGCAATTAAACCCGAATTCATTAACATGTTAAGTATGGTCGATAATCCCATCAACGTACCATTCACGTGAGGGTTATTTTTGTCATTTTTTCCCCAAATACACCACAGCCCTTCATGTGAAGGGGCTTGTGAATTATGATTGAGGTTTATTTGCGGAGAAAATGGACAAAAATGTCCCTCAAGTGAGGGGCACGCTAATAGGTTTAGCGAACATACCTAACGGGATTAATGAATTTGGGTTTAATTGCAAGTGAAATGAAACCACAGGGACGAAAATCGTAAATTTAAAACTATTAGACTAAAACCGCAGATTTAGACAAAACCACATTTTACTTGAAAAATTTACAAAAGTAAACAGATTAAACGGGTCTAGTAGTGAATGTGAATCCAACGATCGAGCCACTCTAAACACAACCTGTTTAGCTAATTGTGTCTGGTGCTATTGGAGTTGACGGGTCGTTATGGATCTGGGGGAAATCGAAGCGTGGGCAGTTAGGACTTGGAACCGGGATCACAGAGTCTGTTGTTCCGTCAAGGGTTAAAGTTCTTGATAAAGAAGAGATAATTAAGGTGGTCTAATTACCATTCTTAAGATAGAAATAATAGTTCTTGATATCATCTTTAAACCTAGGGTGGCATTCATTTTAAAGTAGTCGTATAATCTTTTACTATAAAGCTTTTAAATAACTGATAACTACTAACTAGTGTTATCGAATAAAAGTAAGACGCAGGGTTGTCAATCGCTATGCAGTCAATATCGCCGATATATCAGCAATATAGTTATCGCTCCTTTGGCGAAATATCGGTCAGAATATCGATACCGATAATATCAGCGATATTGACCGATATAGAACTGATATTTGACCGATATTCCCGATATCAGTGTTTTAAGTCTTAATTATCAGCTTTTAGTGTTCAATGTTAGTGTTTTAAGTCTTAATCAATTCTTACTTGCTACGATTGTTAGTGTTTTGCAATTTGTAAAAGGTTAAAATGTTAATGGTAGGAGACTATACTGAATTATTAGTGTTAAATTGCTATATATATGAATTTTACATGATATTAAAATTACCGATATCTCACAGTGCGATAACCGATATCTTATATGTCGGTCCTTGACCGATATCCGATATTTTTCCGCATTAACTGCTTATGACTCAATCATGATGGGTTCGCGGGTTGAATTATTCAACCCGAACAAGCCCGTTTGTTCTTGTGTTAATAACATTAACCCGAACTTGACTTGTTTAAGCCATTTATATATCAAACGGGTTGGCGGGTTGAATTGTTTAACATTTAATCCAAATACTAATCTTTTTTTTTTGGTGTGTGTACCAAGACATCAACCTGAGCATGACCCATTTAACCTGTTTAGCTAATTGTGTTTGTTCATACTCTACAATAACACCACCATCTTTTTTTTCTTACTACTTTCATATCATGCAACTTCAGTTATTAACTGAATATATGTATATATATCATCAACATACACTTGTTTTTTCTACCTCTACTCAAACAAATGGAGGATAAGAGACTTCGAGTGTCATCCACACGACCATATATTGATATATATGATTGATATCATCATCATATAATATGGTCTACATGTCATTTTAATGAACAACATTTAATGTAACATCACCTACCTTTACTAATACTATTTACTCCCACAATTTTATTACGTATAAAATGGTCCAAATCCAAGCCACATATCACATAATATCACTATCACAATAATCTCTCTTTGTCTCCTACACAAAATATTGCATACAAAATATAAGCTATACAATATTATTCTTTGTGGTTAATTAACAATATGGCCAACAAGAATCAAAAGACTATTGATTTGGTTAGTGGAACTAGACCATGTCATGATGAAGATGGAGGCTCGGGAATCCGCATGGCGGAGATGCTGCTTAGGCTGTTTCCGGTGGGGTTGTGTGTGGCGGCGTTAGTCGTTATGATTAAGGATTCCGAGACTAATGATTATGGCTCTTTGTCATACTCTAACATCACTGCTTTCAGGTACTCGATAGTTGATTTAAAATTTTTCTTTCATGACCTCTAGAGATTTAAATTTCTGAAATGATATGAAAGTAAATACGTTTTTGGTTTTAATTTATAGCATGTTTTGGAAACGGGTTATGTTCTGACCTCTTAAACATATTTTTTACAATTCACAAACTTGTTTAACGTGATTGTAATTTGATTACTACTCGTCAACTCATTTGACTTGTTCAAATAAATCAGATAAATGTTACATGATTTTATTAGTATCCATGTTAAATTTGGTGTATTTGATACGAATAAATTTCAGTCATGTTTAGTTTCAGCCAAATGCTTACTTTTTAAAGATGATAATTGAAAAGTAAAACTATAAATAACAAAAAGAAAAAGAAAAAGAAAAACAACTATGCATACTTTGAGCTATTAATCTTCACAATTTTTTAATTAGATTTTGAATTTTATTTCTGACCAAACATGATTAACTAAAGTTATATAGTTTAGATAATTATTCAGTCCTTTTGGTATCAACCTAGTGTTAGTAAAAATTTGATGTTATTTTTTTGGTAATGTCTTTTTCGTTTAAAATAATGTTAAATTTTATAAATGTAACTTAATAAATTTTCTATCATGTAGGTTCTTGGTGCATGCCAATGGCATATTGGCCGGTTATTCGCTATTGACCGCTGCTTTCACGGCAGTACCTCGTCCGATGACCATGCCTCGAGCCTGGACCTTCTTTCTCCTTGACCAGGTTTTCATCTCTCGAGTTTTATTTTAAAATTTCGTGATTTTGTGACTTTTAGAAATTATGTATCACTGTATTTTCACGTGTTAGGACCTAAGATATAAAAAATACACCAATTTTAAAATTTGGTTTATGCTCCTAAAAAGTTGAGCTTTCTATGTTTTTTTAATAATTATTAACAACCATATTTTATTGTACATTAAACATATTTACTTCAAGATAGTTAAGATAAGTGAACACTCTACAATAGATGATGTATGTATATATCTATAGGTATGAACATTTGACGTAGTACGAAATCGCAAATTGAACCTAGAATGAAATTCATGGTTTTGAATTTGGTTGAAACAGGTTTGAGTCGATTTTGGGTCAAACCCGCGAACACATTTAGCTAAATGGGTCGTGTTTGCATTGACTTGTCATATGATGGTTCACAGGTTGACCAGTTTTATTTTATAGTTTGTCTGTAATTATTTTGTACAAATTTGTATTTTTATTTTTATTTTTTTGTTATTAATTTGTAATCCTAAAGTACAAATAATATGTGAAAAAATAAATAAAGATTTAGGCTATATGGATCATGTTCGGCTTATAGTACATTTGCTATGTAGGTTTCAACATACTTGATATTGGCTGCGGGTGCGGTGGCGACAGAGGTTGTGTTTCTGACATACAAAGGTGACGTGGCAGTACCATGGAGTGAGGCGTGTGAGTCTTACGGCCACTTTTGTAAACAAGCAACGGCGTCAATCACCATCACTTTTTTAGTCGTGATTTGCTACGTTTTACTATCGTTAATCTCAGCATATAGGCTCTTTAGCAAGTATGACGCACCCGTCGGGTACCTTAACAAGGGAATCGAGATCATTGACTTCAGGAGTTAAGAGAGTTGACTCGCGAAAACTTGTGTGTTTGTTTGGTCCCATGAAGAACAAGAATAAGGCTAGTGTGAAGATAGGTAATGTATGTTTATGAATGTGTTGTATGCTTTGTTAAATGTTTGTAACATATTATTAAACTTAGAAAATAACTTTTATTTAGGGAAGAACCGGCTTGGCCGGTTTGTCTTTTAAAAATTGGCCGGCCGGTTAAATTATATTCTATTTATGTATGATTTATGGATTGATTTAATGATGTGTGGATTTATGGTTTAAATTGTTTTCAACGCGTTTAATATATAATTTCACAAATGATCCAATTACAATAGAGAGACAGGTAAGCGGGCAACAAGCTGCGCCGCAACCCTTTTTTGAATGGCAAACCTAATACTACTGAAAACAAAGTTACAGTTCTTTGGCGTCGATATGTTACTGTGAACGACCCGTTGAACTTTTTTCAGAAGCGTAGCAGCATCTGGTGCAAGGGACTTAAACGCGTTTAATAGAAAGCAAATTTTAAGTATAAGATGTTAGAACTACATAATTTAGTGGCATTTTAATTGTTGGTAGATATAGTAAGTGTTAGAAAGAGAGTGAGATGAACGGTTGTTTAATTACGTTAAATATCATAATTATTGTTGGAAAGATGCGTGTACTAATAAGAACGGACCACATAAATAGAGGTGATCTATGCATAGTTATATTTATGGAAGCTCTTCCTGACCAGTCAAGTAGTACATTGTATCTTATCTTATAACTTGCCGCAATTGAGTTGTGGTTAGGGGTGAACTTGCCACTCGAACCCAGAGTTAGCTACTCAAGCAAAGACGTTTCAAAAGCTTTCTTTTCTCATGATTATAGGGGAGGATTAGAACGCAGCAGCGAGGGACAACCCGCCCATAGCACTGGCGACGTCCTTGGCATAAGTGTATAGAGGATGACGTGTGGTTCTGGTCATAGGTTATTACAGTGCGTCCCACTATAGACGGTGGTTGCCATAATGTTTAGTTACTGTTGATCCATTGGACCGAAGCTATGTATCGAACCAACGCTCTACATCAATCAAGGTTCCGCATGATCTGAAGCTCCAGGCCGGTCCGGAAAACTCTCATTTCGTGTGTTACTTCTTCAAACACATTTTATCCAACGCTTGTTTATAATATGTTTTTAACAAAAATAGCTTGTTGCCACCAAATGTTTTATGTATCATATTAGCTTTGATGTTTTCAATTTTTCATTCCCTAGACTTAAATATCAAATCCATCGCCAAACCAAACCGGTTTTGCTTGGCTAGACCGGTTTGATCTGGCACATTTATTCGGTCGGATAAGTTTGATGCAATATCAAATTGAGGTTATCGGTATGGCCGAAATTTTAGGCTCAGATCAGTTAACCAACCATTCACACATTTACTATTAACATTGTTAAAAGCTGAAAAGTTATCAAAGGAAGTTACAAAAGACCATCAAATTTGTTAGAAGCCGAATAACTGGTTTCTACACATACTCTAAACTACACTTTGAACGCCCAAACAAAACGTGTACACCAAGTTACCAATCGCTAATGTCGTATCTTAAGGTATGCAGTTTAGATCAAAGACACCTCAAAATACACTTAACAAGCCGAATATTCATCACCCAGAAATCAAGTCCACTTTATATTTCTATAAATCACAAAAATCTCTTTAACATAGATTCAAACAAATCATCAAAAAAAAAGAAGAAACAAAGATGAAATTTTCAAATAGCAATATTAGACAATTAAACATACGTTCGTTCATAATTCTGAGTGTTCTGGTAAATACTAGAACTAAAATGGTTAACACTGTCAAACGCGCCTTGAAAAGAGTTGTTAAGTTCTCCTTACAGCTACCTCTGCACAAGACTGCAAACAATATTTTTATTTATTTTTTTAAAATCAGGTTGTGTAAAAATATAATTATATAATCATATTTGACACAATAACGTGTCATTATAAAGAAAGTAAGAAACTTGGCAAAAAAATATTAAAGGTCAACTCAACCTGTTTTGACCCGTACTATAAATTACCTTGCACAAAATTGTAAAGAGAGTTAATGAAAATTTACCACTGGATAACTAATTTCAATTTTGGCCACGGCTTCGGTTAAACGAATGGCGTGCCATAAGTTTTTTACCAGAGGCTTTATGCTCATCCTGCAAACGTGTTATCAATCAATTTACATGCATAAAACTTCATGAAAATGTAACTTTTGAGAAATGAAGGGTTGAGATTACCTTGTAGAGAGATGCAGCTGACTCGGATTCAACGGTTTGATTTTGTTCAGCGCCTTGAAAGCCGTCTAAAGCATCTAAAGTTAACTGCCAGCCACAAAGGGCTAATGCACTAGAACTGGAACTTGAACCAGCACCATTATTATGATCAGTAACCCCAGCTGCAGCAACGTTACCATTAACCCAAGGGCAGAAGAAGTTATGATGCTTGATTGGATCAAACTCAACAGGTTCTTCATATTTGCTTTCTCCATTTGGCAGCCCTAAATAAAATTTTGAAAAATCAGGCATAATTTTAGCAGGAAGGGTCATGACAGGATCCGGCTAAAATATATGTGAATGACAAAAATGCCCATTTGATGACGTTTCAACATGTTATAGACTTATAGGTGGAAATTCTTGTCTTTTAAAAAACCTAAGGGCATTAACGTCATTCGGTTTTTGGAATTTGTATAAATGAAACAAGATGCATACTCATGGGGGCATTCATGAAACCGAACCCAACACAAAACCTTCCGTTTGTATTTTATGTTCTCAAAAAAAGAATTTCCGGTTCAATTTTCGGTTTTGCATGTCCCGTAAAAAACCAACCTGAACCCGTAAAACTGAACCAAACCCATAGCTAACATTAGAATTCATGTTTGTTCGAATGTACTTGTTTTCCTTTAATGTTAATCAATTATATATTGTTTGTTGGATGGGTTTAGCTCAAAAAATTTAAGCCCAAATGTGTAATATTAAACAAAACAAAATTTTAGGCCCATAGATTCAAGCCCAACTTCATTATTTTGGGCCAACTTTTCGCTCCAAAATTTCCAAGCCCAAATGCCAAAACCAAAAAAAAGACAAAACTAAAGCGAAACCGAACGGTTTTCAAAAACCCAAAAACCGAATTTTCAGTTTTTTGTTCACTTTGAGCCCATAAACGACCCAAATTGACCCAAATAAATTTCGGTTTTTTTATGTTAACTAATTTTTTGATAATTAGGACATTTTTTGCATACCTAATTCGGTTACAGGTGGGTAACTCGGGTACCCACATTCTTCATTAGGAGACGACTTACGTGCCTGCATAACTTCATCTTTCGACACTTCAAGGCCCGAATACACAACCGCATTGCACGAAAGAGACGGGTGTGAGTTTTGCTCACTAGGCAAAAGGTTCAAATCACTAGTCTTCTCACCACTTTCAATCGATTCACCTTTAACCGACCCAACAACCTTTGACCCACTATCTCCCCTTCCAGAATATTCTTGTTGCATTTCTTCCGGAACAAACTCACCCGTTTGACCCTGATTCTCAGTCACACCAGTAACCGGTTCCATGTCACCAACAACACTTTCAGTTCTATGAATCAAACCATGAATCTCAGCTTCATGACTCGCAGCCATTCCAACACTCCCGCCACTAATCGCCAGGCTCGGTCCGTCCCGCCTGGCGGCTTCGGTATTCACAACTTCTTCATAGTTAGTGCTGCTTACACCTATTTCACTGTTGACCCAAACCGCAGGTGGGCACGTGCTTTGTTGACCCTGGGTGCTATGGTTCATGTCGGAAGTTTCATTCGGGTCAGGGTTGACTGCTGACGTGGACGGGTAGTTGACCTCATCGTTAAAACCCGGATGGTTTTCCACACTCTCCATCGAATCATTATCTTCACTATGGCAAATCGTATCCATTGCGATGACCGAAGACGCGCGTGCTGCGTGTTCGTAACCTTGACTTGAAGGGCCCGGTTGACCAATGTCAAAATACAAAGTCTGACTCGGGCCTGCACCAGATGATGACTCGCAGGCCCGTTTGGATGGGCCCGTGGACTTTTTACTGTCATTGATTTCATCACCGTCACGGTCAATGACAACGCCCTCGACACTGTCCGCCTGGCGAATGAGCTCGTGTGGTCTGTCAACAGTGGACCCACCTTCGTCAACGTTCCGTTTAAAAGTGGGCCCGCGGGATTCATACGATGCTGCACGGTCACCGACCTCACTGCCAGCTGGTTGCCCAATGACTAGATCCCGACCTAAATTCCCATCTTGATATAACTCAGATATTGGTCGTTTTGTCCCGTGTCCTGTAGAGAGACCGCTTCCCATGGTGAGATTTAAATCCATCCGAACGTCTGAAACCGCCGCCTCGCCAATATCTTCGGTCTGCTCGTCTTCTGCCCCGTCATCTGCCACCCAGCCGCTAATGGCACTAGCGGCACTTGCTCCACGAGTAACCGCCATTTTTTTACTCGTTTCAGGAACATCGATGTTGTTAGGAGCAAGACGAGCAGGAAGGTTGACCCGAACAAAGTCCAAGATTCTCACTGTTGCGCCACATAAGCTGCAATCCAAGAGAAGCGATCCGGAGTCAAACTTTGACTTGACCCGAGAACCTTTTTTGGTTGAGTTGGTGACACGTTTCTTGTTTGGTCCTTGAAATGGTTCTTGATCTTTAATAGGACTGAATGAACCACCGTTTCTAGCTGATTGAGCCGAATGCTCTTCACAATCTTGAACATTTGGAAGCCACCTAGGCTCCCATCCACATAAGCTTATCAACTTCTGGGCCTAAAGATAGAAAAAATATAACAAATTTAATATAGAAAAGATCCACCAAACGAAAAGAATAAAGAACAAATTAGAGATACAAAACTATCTTACACGTAGATATATACTTATTTCTGAATCAGACATAACATCTCCTGGATAAACAGTTGACTGGACTAAAAACCGGTCAATTTCTAAACTTCTAGAAAGCTTCATCTGATCAATAGCCGAGTTAGCCACAACGGGTAAATAAGGAAACTGAATTAGCCCATCACAACGGTCCTTGTAACCGCCAATCAGAGCAGATGGTGGGGTCGGAGGGAACTGAACCAGACTTTCAGCGCAGCTGTTTCCTCTCCAAGGACACGTGGCATTATGTCCTTCATCCAGCAAGTTAGCAAACTCTTCATCATTTTCACCTGTTTAAACAGAGTACAAAAGCCTAAATATATGCCAGCCTGAAAAATGTAGTTGACTATAAGTAGTTATATCAATATTCACCTTCTGTACGAGCCCATGAATCTTGTCCATTATATTTCAGATTCTCCCCACACGACTCGCATTGAATCTTATCAACATCTACATTGACCCAACCTCTTCTAGCACAGGAAAGTGAACTAGCAGCCTGCATGAACAGCGGTTATAAAGAAAATTAACATAACATAGTAATTTATACATTAAACAAAATGATTTCCAGACCTTTGGTTTTCCAAACCAGTTTGCAGGGCTGAAAGTGGATAACCGTCT
The DNA here is from genome assembly GCF_021521415.1 of Bidens hawaiensis. Lineage (NCBI taxonomy): Eukaryota > Viridiplantae > Streptophyta > Magnoliopsida > Asterales > Asteraceae > Bidens > Bidens hawaiensis. The sequence goes on from NW_027494746.1 coordinate 205,019, forward strand.
TAGAAGATCACCCCTTTCCCATGGTCTACATGAAGGTTTGGATGAACCGAGAGCTGAACCACCAGCACTTGTACTCAGTGAGATCCACATGGGCTGTGAACTGATTCGGGACAGTGAACCAGCTTTGGACCCCTGACCGTGGCCCAACCAATCTGCACTGCCAGCATTGGTGGCTACAGCTGGTGATGATGCTCCAGCAGAGCTGAAAATATTGTAGCTAGGTTAACAAGTTAACTATAACTAGGGGATCAATTGTGCAAACAGCGGAGCCTCTCACAAGCTAACTGAGATCTGATCGATAAAAAACTCGAAACAAGCCAAGTTTTTCGAGCCCGAGCCTCAAATAAAACTCCTTGGTTATCGGGCCTCGAGCTGTATGGTAAGCTAGTTTAGGCTCATCGAGCCTTAAGAAGCCTTCTGTATATTTGTAAGTTTTACCACTTTTGTACTTTTTATGTATTAATTTTAAACTACACAACCGAGCTCGAGCCGAGTTTTGGCTCGTTTAAAGTACTAAATGAGCTCGAGCCGTGTTTAGACACGTATAAGGTTTTTCTCAAAATATATATAATAACTAAATACGTATAAGAGTTAATTGAGAAATGATAAACAAGCAAACCCCAGGCTTAAAAAACGATTCACGAGCCAAGCTTGAGCTCTTGTATGTCAAAACAACTCAATTGGCTTGCTTACACCCCTAAATTATTTATAACACATGCCCATTCTCAATGTTGTTCATAGGCTGAAAAACACGAGCTAGATTCTAAATTATGCGCCAGATACTCAAATTCAAACAACAAACATGTCAGTTACTCCAAAAACCGTTAATTCGACTTCATGTCATACAAAGGTTTAATAAAACCAAAACAAAATCTACTTCAACCGTTAAATAAGGTATAAATGTAATCACAACATCAATTAAACACCTCCAGATCCATAAACCGTAATCAACAATTTCCCTAATTAACCTACGTACCTAATTTACCCAAATCCTAAATCAACCACCACAATAACTCAATTACACACTGTATGTAACGAAACGTGTACATTAATTTCGAAATTGAGCTGTGTATTTATACAATTGGATCAATTGGGGGTAAAACTAAATTAACCTACATACCTAATTCAAACACACTCACCCGGATCCTAAATTAAACACCACAATAACTCAATTCCACACTGAATGCAACGAAACTTGTACATTAATTTCAATATTAAGCTACGAATATATGCAAATGAAACAATTGGGGGTAAAATTAAATTAACCTAAATACCTAATTCAAACAAATCCTAAATTAAACACCACCATAACTCAATTGTACATTCTAATTGGTAAACCATATACATTAATTTCGAAATTAAGCTGTGAATGTGTTGAATTGGAACAATTGGGGGGGGGGGGGGGGGGGGGTAAAATTAAATCAGCCTACATACCTAATTCAAACAAATCCAATATTAAACACCACAATAACTTAGTTACGCATTGTAGGTAACGAAATTGAGCTGTGAATGTATGCAATTGAATCAATTGGGGGTGAAATTAAATTAACCTACATACCTAATTCAAACAAATCCTAAATTAAACACCATAATAACTCAATTGCACACTATAAGTAACAAAACGTGCACATTAATTTCGAAATTGAGGCGTGAATGTGTTGAATTGTATCAATTAGGGGTGAAATTAAAAATTGAAATTAGGGTTAGGGTTAACCTTGCAGCAGCAGTTGGAGGTGGTGAATTGGGGAAAAGTAACGGGTCACCAGATGAACTGATACCTTCTTCTCTCATTGATTGATTAATTGATGAACACTTACACACAACAGTTGGTTTGTTGTTTGTTTGTTAATACTGTTTGATCACTGAAATTGATGCTAGTGGTGTTATTTTGGGTTTTATATATATATATATATAGTATATCACTACAGGAGTATATACTGGCACGTGAGTCGTGCGTGATCATGTAGACTTGTATAATATTATTATTTTAATTTTTAATTTTAATATTTTATATCATGCAATTTCATCATCATCGTACTCAGTATATCCCACCAATAGCAAAGCTATGGTAGGGTCTGAGGAGGGTAAGATGTAGGCAGCCTTACCTCTACCCCATAGGGATAGAGAGGCTGCTTCCGGTGAGACCCCCGGCTTGATAGTAGTTTTGCATCAAGCCTTAGACATAAGGCACATAGCACTCAATCATCGGGACACCGGCTGATCGGTGCATGTACCCTTATCTTTCAGCTATCAACGCCACTACATGATGCCTGATTAACCGTCCGTCACTTTTAACGTTATTTTCACGAGATTAGTAAAATAACGTCAAAATTAGTGCAATTTCACTTTTGCCCACCCGAGGGTTCACACATATATGCATCATATGTGCGCACCGCAAGCAGGGCTATTATATCATGCAATTTGTTATGTCCTAACTTTTATCTGAATTGGGCATCAGGGGTATGCGTGGTGTGGTTCGGTGTGTTTTTTTGGCTAAAACTAAAACTTTAGTTTTTGGAGTTTTTGAAATCGTTCGATTTCGGTTTTCGTTTTGATTTCTATTTTTGCCCCGAGCTTGAAAATTTTAAGCCGAAAAGAAAGTTGGCAATAAATAATTAATTAGGTTATAAACAATTTTGTTAATTGTAAAATAATAGACTATCATAATTTGATAAAAAAAATATTGGAGTTACATATTTATTAAATTATTATGCATTACTTAATATAAAATATAAAAAAAAACAAAATATTTAGGAATTCGGTTCGGTTAGGTTTTCTCGGTTTTTTTACATACATAACCAAAACTAAACCGTTAGTGCGGTTTTTACAAAAACATAAAACCAAACCGTCGGTTTTTGTTTCGGTTCGGTTTTTTCGGCTTTTTGCACACCCCTATTGGGCACCCATAAAGGTTAAAAAGAATATCGAAAATGATGACAAGTATTATATGTTTAACAATGTTTTATCCGATTCTAGTCAATTTATGACGGGATTTCAACTGTCCCCAGTTATTTGACACTTTAGAACCGACTCAAAAATCACACGTAAGCGAAATTCCAATAACCGGGTAACTCCTCTGGACGCAAATGTCAAGACCAGAACCAAAGGCCTCTTTCAAGAAAATAACCATGCTACCACTAAGCAAAAAAACACGTTAATAAAAAGTATTATGTTTAATGAAACATTAATGAAAGATTGGAAGCTTGTCAATGTTTAAAATGTGAAATGTATTTTTAAATTTTATGAGTAATAAGATGGTAATAACCAACTAGAGTGGTGCTCAAATTAGAACAAAAAAATACGTTGAGAATCGCGAGAGCTGCATAATACATTTGTATAACTTGCTTTAAGTGTGACACAGATGGAGGTTACATAACCACTCAGCTTAGTACCTCACGTACTTATCGATGCATAACATACAAGTGTTTTATGCGGCTCTCGTAGTTCTTAACATAAAACTAGTTTTGAAAATAATGTGTCATAGGCAACACATTAGTCATTTATTTGCAGTCAAACACATCGTATGAGACGTGTGATTTGGCATTCATAAGGCTCTTATGGCCATTTTAGCCTTATAAGTTATAATATGACCCGTGTCTCTCAAAACAATCCGTTAAACCATTTATCGCCCTACGACATTACTTCATATTGGTTGTATGACACGTCAAAAATATCTAAATAATGTATCGGTAGTGTTTGTATATCCGCAACCTTATAAATAAATACATATTGTTAAGAAAAGAAAGTTTAAACTTACATGTAAATAGTACTCATCTCTTAATACATCAGTTCTTTTTTTTTTGAAGTGCAACAAACTTTGGGTGTACTCTATCACCATTGACCATGCCGATATATTGTCCCCCACTAACAATTCACTTCACTTCCATGTAGAACTAGAAAAATATTTTTTTATATCAAGTGTATAACAAACAAATAATTCTAGTACTATTAAAATATAAAATAACCTACTTAATACTTATGTAATGTCTAGGAAGACCTAGTATTATTTGTAGACTTGTAGTCGTGTTCATAATTGAATAAAAGCTAACTTTTTAATTTAACATGCATGTGAGTATGTGACATTATAAATAAAGGATTTGAATTTAGAAAATGATAAATAACGTTTAAGAGAAGCCTGAAAATCTGAAATATTTTCTTCTAATGATCTGAAATTATAATAAAATGAATGCTTTAGATGAAAATTGAATATAACATTTAATGCTTAGAATACTACATATAGAGTGATCTAAATTGACTATTGAAGTTGATTAAATTATAGTTAAAGTATTTAAATAAATAATAGATTATTAATTAAACTTGTTAAAATTGTAGAAAGCCAACAGTACCAAAATTAGGGCTTGAGATGATGAAATCTTAGCCTGACGGTTAAAACAAGCTGCTTATGGCAATTTACAACAGGTCAGCATGTCTAGATATTTCCTTCCGCTATGTATGGTTTTGTAACTTTAGAGATAGACTGAGTTTATGATTTTGTAACTTCAGATTGTTTGCCTCTTGGCTTAGAGGTAAATGAGTTAGATAAGTTTTTTGAGTTTTAATGGGTAAGAGTTCGAGCTCCATGATTTAAAATAAGATTTAGACACTGTGTAAGTTATCATTCTAAAACAATACTACTTCTTTAAGGTAAATTATAAATTTTTATTCTATCATTATACTATATTCATAGAATTTCTCAAAATGCCTTTAGTATGTTCGTTGCGGATATAGCACGACCGACGTTATACTCCATGTCAGAAGTCGGCCACCTCACTATAGCCCCCCCCCCCCCCCCCCCGATTTCCCCTTCATCCTTCATCTCCATAGCGCCTGTGCCCATAACCCCATATAACGCTCATCCGACGTGGTGTTTAACGTCAAATAACTGCAAAAGTGATGCCACGTCAAGCAGCCACGTCCTCATAACATCGTCGATCTTCCTCCCCCAACAACGAACGACCTTACAAAACTACCTGAAATTGTACATTTTAATTGATACATGCATTCCTTACATTGTGTTTTTATTATTAAACATGTTTTTATATTTTCATTTTGTTAATTGTTAATAATAAATACAAATGAGATTTGATTATACATCACCCTCATGGTCCTATACAGCTCGTATAAGACTATACAAGTCATATATGCCACGAATAATTGACAGGTGTACTAAAGGACACAAAACAGTTTTTTTTGCCGCCTATACAAGCCGTATACTCGTGTAAGTCTTCACCAAACTGACACGATTTATTCAAATAATATAAAAACCCACGACCGTTATAAAAACACCTTTCACCGCCATTTCTTCATTTTGTAAACACAACATACGCAGAGAACGAGCAAACGCTTCAAATCTTCATCTTGTAGGTAACTAATTAAACCTCATTCGTTAACTGTTACGTTTAATTCAATTACCGAACAGTTTAATCGGATCCAAAATCCGTTTCCAGATCAACATCACGTTGTTTAAATAAACTTTAAACCCTAGCTTCTCGATTATCGTGTTAATTAGATCAGTTTACGCAATAATCTGATTGTTTTGCAGGTTTACGAAGCTGCGATCAGCGTATTACTAATCGTTTCGAGTTCAATTTCGTCTTCGATTGTTAGGTATATTCGAAACTGAATCAGTTATGTGTTAATTAGGTCAATTTAGGCAATAGGTTAGGGTTTTAGCATAGGTGAACCTATTATGGTTGTTGCGAGTTCGGTATGTATGGTATTTATTGATAGTTTAGGTTTATGAAGCTGCCATCAGCTTTTGACAGTTTAACTAATCAATCAGAGTTGAATTTTATCTTCGATTCAGGATTAATTGAAATCATTAGGTATTTTTCGAAACTGAATCAGTTATGCCTCGGTATGTATGGCATTGTTTGATTGTTTAGGTTTATGTGTGTATAAAACTTGTGCATCTGTCTGTTTCTATTTATGAAACTGATGGTTTGTGTGATGATTAGATGTTTTACTAATCAATCCGAGTTGAGTTTCATCTTCGATTCAGGAGTAAATTGAAATCGGTAGGTATTTTCGAAACTGAAGCTAATGAAAATAGGTTATTAGATATTGTTATTTAGCTTATAGTTTAATCAGTTATGTGTTATTGCTTCGGCATGTACGGTATTTTTCTATTATTTAGCTTAGGTGTGTATAAAACTTGTATATCTGTTGCTAATTTTGAAACTGATGGTTTATATGATGATCGGATGATTTACTAATCAATCTGAGTTGAGTTTCATCTTCCATTCAGGAGTACATTGAAATCGTTAGGTATTTCCATAACAGAATGTAGGGAAATTAGGTTTTGTTATTCTGTAATGATTATCACGTGTAGCTTAAGCTTAGGGTTTTAGCATAGCTGAATCAATTATGTGTCATTACTTCCGCATATACGGTATTTATTGATTGTTCAGGTTTATATTTGTATAAACCTTGTACATCTGCTGCTATTTCTGGAACTGTTGGTTTATATGACGATTTGAATAACTGTTGATCATTTATGCTCATTCACCAAGAGTAGGAGGTTATTTTCATATTCTAGCTTCAGCCATTGTTGAATGATGCTACCAGTGTAGTCCTTTTTTGTCACTTATGTTCTAATAAGTTTGAACTTCTATGCTTAGTGTGCATATGGCTTTTAAGCAATAATACGATCGGACATGCATTGAATACTATACTAATTAATCTGAGTTGAATCTCGTCTTCGGTTCAGGACTACACTGAAATCAATAGGTGCATCTGAGTTGAGTCTCATCTTTTGGTGAATCTTCGTTTCTTTCTCCTTTTCCTATTCCATCTTAGTTATTAGATTTTGTTCGTCTGTAATAAGTAATCATATCACGTGCAGCTTAGGGTTCTAGCATTGCTAAATCAATAATGCGTTATTGCTTCAGTATATACCCTATTTTTCATTGTTTAAGTTTATGTGTGTATAAAACTTGATGTTCACACGTTTGGACTCTTGACCGTGTTTTTTATTTATTTTTTATTTTTTTGTTTAAAAGGAACAGTTAGCGTTTTTAATTACTGCAAGATCATGATATCATCTTTTTACATTTCTTTCCGTTTCCGAATTAAGTTTTTGTTACCATTCGCCACTGTTGATTAATAGTACTGGTGTATTCATTTTACTGTCACTCATGTCCTAATAAGTTTGAACTATTATGCTTAGTGTGTATATGGATTTTAAGTAGTTATCTGCTAATGATCAATGGGTTTCATTAGTAGTCTTCATAGTTGCAATATTTGTTTTTTCCTATTGTGCGTAACAGATTTGCAAACTTCTCATCTTCAGATGATTATCTTTGTGAACAGGTTTTACGACAAGTTTAAGTGGTCTCAAATTATCTAGAAATCATCACAAACTCTGCAATGAGATGCAACGCATGCTGGCAGGAGCTGGAAGGACGAGCTATTACAACCTCATGTGGCCATCTCTTGTGTATCCTAAGTTTATTATTTTCTTAGATCATTGTTAATGTCATTTTGCACAATTAGTATTCTTTAACGCCATTAAAAGGCCATGAAGATGCCAGAAAGATAATAAGTAACAATGAAGCTTGCCCTGTTTGTGATCAAGTTCTCTCTAAAAGGTATTAGTAGATCTTTACACATGCTTTATTATCTGAGTTGATTTGTCATTTATTTCTTATATTTAACATCATTTTTTGCATATGCTTTCAGTCACATGAAACCTGTGGATCTCAACCCGAACGATGAATGGGTAAATGTAAGTACACGCGTCTATAATACTTTTCTGTAAATATTTATAATAGTTTACTGTAAAGATTTATAACATCAATGCAGATGGCTATGGCTGGCATATCTCCACAAATCTGTATCCTATTAACTTAAATACATTTTGTATTTCAGTATTTGCTCCATATATTGTTTCTTTGACACATATCTAGTAATGAAGAGTTCACATAAAAGCATCATGTTCTACATTGGTCAAAAAGAACTTGAAATGCAATACAAGATGAACAGAATAGTAGCACAGTGCAGGCAAAAATGTGAAGCAATGCAAGAGAAATTTACAGGAAAGATGGAACAGGTGCATGCAGCATATCAGCAAATGGCCAAAAGATGTCAGATTTTGGAACAAGAAAATGAGAATCTGTTAAAAGATAAACAGGAGCTTCAAGAAAAGTTTTCTGAAAAATCCAGGTCAGCAGTTTGTAATTTCCACCTGAATTTGAAACTGCAATAATTGAAGTTGCATACTTACATTATGTTCCGTAGGCAAAAGAGAAAACTCGATGAGATGTATGACCAGTTGAGAAGCGAGCTTGATACCGTCAAACGATCAGCCATTCAACCTGCAAACAACTTCTTTTCAAGGAATGATCATGATCTGTTTGATAGTCCAGCTAACATGATGAATGACAGAGATCCCATGAGAAAAGGTAATCTTATTTTGTTTTATTAAAAATTATTATATATAATAAGCCTGGAACAACGGGCAGGGCGTGTAATGGGTCAAAACGGCCCCATATTAAAAAAAAGTATCAATTTGGGCATAAACGAGCCAAGCCGCTCATGAGCTACTCCAGATCACTTCACTAAAAGCTCAAATCGAGCTGACCTTAAACGAGTACGAGCCTAAAAATAACCTTGTTTTATAAACGAGCCCGAGCTTCACTTATCGAGCTCGAGCTGGATCGCGAGCCTATTAGTTATATCATTATTACTATTATATACATGAATTTGTGGTAAAAATAGTTAAATATTATATATAATGTTGTATAATATATTAATATATATAAAAGTTATAATTAATATATATACAAAAAAAAGTTAAAAATACATATAAATTAATTAATAAATGTTAAACGAGCCGGGTTCGAGCTTTAGAAATATAGCTTGAAACGAGCCAAACTCGAGCTTGGGTTCTGCTCGGCTAGTTTACACCCCTAAGTATGAATTTGGTTCAGGTCAAAACAGGTTATCACCTAAATGGGCTTGGGTTGAAATGAATCATGATTGCCACCTATACTATCTAATTACTGGTTTTAAGATATGTTAAGAATTTAAGATTTCATTTACTTATGAATATGATGTCAATATTGCCCAAGAAATGCTGGTTAATTATACTATGCAGATTCGTCGGTTTCCACTCCCGACACTCCAGGACCTCGGGAAGACATATGGCCACAAACAAGACAAAACAGTTCAAACTCAGGACCATTTGACATCTCTGCTAGCCCACCAGTTAAGCATTCAACGATTCCAGCTGAAAACAGAAGACCAGTCGGTCGTCCCATGTTTGGCGGCATTGGTGTCGGCGGTGGTGGTGGAGCAAGCAACCCATCTATACCCTTGAGAAATCTGATACTATCACCAATGAAGCGTCCTCAGTTCTCACGCAATCGACCTCAACTGTTCACGTAAGTAACATACTTAATACTTAGTACTTTACATGTGAACTGATTGGGCTCGCATGTGTTCTTTTAATCCTTATATTTACCATTTTCAGGCTATAAATATGGAGCAACAAACTATAGTCTATGATGATAAATGTATATGAAAACTGTTCATTGTTATTAAAATTGTTACAGATATTGGTTTTCCACTAGTATTTTGTGTTGATATGATAAAATGTTACAAAAGTGGTACATTAGTGTCGATTACTCGTGTATATGCTATAACATCCTTTTTGTTTTGGTTAAGAGTATTGCAGATTATTAATCTAAGTTTATGTTAATTATTGTCGCTCGGGAAGATGTAGACTATGAGGAGTGAGGATAGGCGTCGCTTGGTACCGATAACGTTTTTTATGTGTCACATATGTATCTGACATGTGTAACTGTAGATTTTTCGACAATGACACCGTAAGCTTAAAAGAAAGAGAGGTAGAGGATTTACAAGTTTTTAGACTTTTAGTATGAGTTGAATCGGAAACTTGTTTATGTGATTGCGGTTGCGTATATGTTGACCTAACGTATACATTTTTATTGAAACTTTGGTTAGTTTTCATGACCTGCCCAGTAAATAATCCTCCAAATACGAACATATGATGACACTGGTAAAATTTATGTCGTCCATGACTACAAACAGGCATAAATAGTGGTGCAAACGAGCCGAACCCGAGCCCAAGCTCGACTAGGCTTGAACTCGGCTTTGTAACTAAACGAGCCGAGCTCGGCTCGTTTACTATTTATTAGTTAACTTTTATATATTTATAATTATTTATATATATTTTTTCAATTATAATTTTATAGATGACATAATATATATTATTTAGTTATTTTCTCGTAACATTATATATATTAATTAATATTTATACTATAATAATAATTATTAAATATATGACAAGCTCGTTTAGGCTCACAAGCCGGCTCGTTTAAGCTCGAACTTGATAAGTGAAGCTAGGGCCTAGGGTTTGGGCTCGTTTATTAAACGAGCTTACTTTTAGGCTCGAGCTCGGGCTCGTTTAAGCTCGGCTCAATTGAGCTTTCTTACGAGCTGCTCGCAAGTGGCTCGGCTCGTTTACACCCCTAGGCATGAACAATATCAGACTATGGGTAATGGGGGGTGGACAGGGGGCGCGGTCCTATGTGGCAGCCTAGGTGGCTCGCGCACACCACTACACCACCCAAGTGAACAGGGGCGCGGACGGCTCCCGTGGTCCGGACCACGGGGCTTGGTCAAGCTTTTGAGCAAGGGTGGACAGGGGGCGCGGTCAATAAATTGGGGGTGGGCAATCAAGCCCCACTACACCCTATGGGGCTTGGTTGAGAGGCTTTATCCAGTGCCATGTCATCGCCTACATGTCGGGTTTTGATTGGCTCACTTGGGGCTCAACCAAGCCCCATTACCCTTAGCCTCAATGTGTTTGGGAAGCTACATTAATGGGCTTCATATAAAAGTTTTTATATAGAGCTACATGTTAATATAGTTTGATTAAGAGGCAATAACGTTGATATTTTTGTATCATAAATGAATTTTATTTTTTTTTCATAATTTCCTTTAGATAAAACTTTGTGCAAAATAGCTTACCTAAATTAGAATATATCAATAAAAAGTTATTGTTGTTTGGAGGTTGTTTAACTACTCAAAAGCAAGTCTTAACAACACATTTGACCTTTTATTATATTCTTATTTTATATATTATTTATTTATGAGATTTATCAGTAAGTGCATGCATTCCAATCTATATATATATGTACTCCATTCTGCATTCTTACTCACAATTTGATAAACTTCAAGAATCAATATCCTTTGCACTCATCCTAGCTACAATGGCTTCCACATGCTACATTTACGTTTTCGCCCTTGCGTTATTCTCCATCACAACCAATGAGATGTGTTACGCCTCGCGCAATTTACTACAAGCTACACCAACAGGGCCACAACCACAAATACCAACTATTCCCGCAATCCAACCACAAATACCTACCTTACCCACACTCCCAAAACCGCAGTTTCCCAGTATCCCAACCATACCGACGATACCAACAATCCCCACAATCCCTAATTTGCCCAAAGTATCCTTGCCTCCTTTGCCTTCTATGCCTAGTATTCCAAACATTCCGACATCTCTTCCCAACATTCCTTTCTTCGCTCCACCACCGTCCAAGCAGTAGACAATGGACATTTGCGACTAGATCAAAGGAAAAGTTCGTCGCTTTCGTTGATCTAGCTGCTAGAAGGGCCTTTGATTATACTATTTTTACATTTGTGTTACTTTCCACATTCGGATCGATAGGATACATTTTATTGATCATATGATTGTTGGGTGTTTTCTCATGCATTGTTAGTTTGTTATTATTGTTGTGTGATTTGATGTACTTTGTTGTAATATATATTGCTAGTTTTAATTTGAAATATATTATTATTATGTGTTTGCATCTTTCCGTATCTAACATTTGTTTAACTCTCTCTCCTTCACATCAACGTCATATCAGTTTTTTCAATTTCTTCCCTAAACTTCTTTAAAACCATGGGGTATGGAAACTGTCACGTAACGCTACGTCATTTTCACACCACTTTCACGGAGCCACAAAAGAGGGTGCGGTTCCACTTTTCACATTGTGTGGAAACTGCCTGTCACAACATTTTTTAAATATAACATTAATATTTTTATTCTTTTAACAATATGTAAAAATAAAATGTTATAAAACTTGTACAATAGCGTCCTTTTTGTAGGAATAAGATTTGCAAAATTTTTTATTTTGGTTTATGCTAATTATTGTCGTTATTGTCGTCTGAGCGTCACATAATACCGATATATTAATTTCTTTTATGTATTATCTATGTATATGACATTACAACAAAACAATATATTCTCGAACATTGACATGGTATGCCAGAAAAAGCAGGCGGGTTTACACGTTCATGGCATTTTTTAGGAGAGAAGGGATGATGCGGAGGAAATAGAACGATGGACGCTCGGTTCTTGTGAAAAAACACCCAATAAGGGTAATGTGAGAGATGGAACGTTTTCATGGCGTTTTCTGAGCCTGCTACGATAGACACTCTTACTATGAGTTGAATCAAATTATTTGATTACAATTGTGTGTATTTGGATCATTAAAAATAGATTGTCATTTGAATTCTTAGTATGAGTTAATCAAAACATTGTTATATGATTACGTTTGTGTGTATTTATTGATCACAAAGTGAAGAGGTAGGTCCCAGCAGAGCCCAGTTGGACCCGCAAGACTCACCTTAAACAGGGACGTCTGCGCAGAGACCAACTGGATCCGCAGGACCAACCATGCTCAGAGACGTGACGTCCTTACGCGCAGTATGCAAGCTGGTCCCGCAGGAAATGCCTCCCAATGGTGGACTCCGCCTGTCCCCGCAGCCTCGGATACAAGCCATTAGGGAAGGCCACCCGCGCAGCATGGCTACACGCACAAGGCACTTAGCTCTCGATCATTCAGTGTCACCTGAAGGAATGAGCCAAGCCGGGAGCAATCCCGCACAGAGGCGGGAGGGGGAATACTCCCGCCCAAATAAGCCAGTCCGTATACTGAAGGATCTTTCACTGTACCTGACGAGGTATGGGCGAAAGATCTGATCAGAGATACGACAGCTCACTGATACAGTATGGCGAGCAGCATGCTCCTGTACTGTATCACTATTAGCCGCTGCCTACTCACCAACTACTGCCATACCACGTGCGTAGCCGTCAGTTGGTGGAACAGGAATAGTGTACAGCAGGCCTGGTCGCTATCAGCCGCTACCTACCCACCAACTACCAGCAGGGCACGTGCGTAGGCTACTGTTGGTGGAACAGGAACACTGTTGCAGCCGGCCATACCTCTTTGGAAACCTACCTTCGGCTATAAATACCACAAATGGTATGACCATCTGATCTTATCATACCTTACTACATTATCATCATAATATACCTGATATCTGCTCTAGCAATCTCTTGATATATTTTTATATTTAAAGAGCAATCTAGTCTGATTCTCACGCCGGAGGGTGGTCACAAGGAGGAACCCCCCCCCCCCTTCTCAGTGACGAGCTCACGGTGTCTGTTTTGCAGGTTATCAGAAGAACCATCTTCCAAGGGTCTAACCCCTCGTGGGAAACAGCTATCCAACCCCCAGGTTACCAGTAATCTGCCCGGGGTCCGGTTAGTGTTTCTTCATTGGCGCCATCCGTGCATAAAGCTAGAACTACAATTTTCTCCAGTTTTTTCAAACTTCTGCAAAGATGGTTAGAGAAATTCCGGTAACCACAACCCCAGCTACTAGGGGGAATACCGGCAACACAGTTTTTACGAACACTACCCCGGCTACCGAAGCCGGGGCAAGTGAAGTAAATTTTACGAACACTACCCCACTTACCAAAGCTGGGGCAAGTGCAGTAAATGACCGCCTACTGGGATCCACCGATACCCAGTTTGAGAAACGAAGACTCCCCCGCCAGACTCTCGATGAAGTTAAGGCATGGGCGGAGGCACGACAAAAGGAATTCCAGGCTGAGTTGGACGAACGCTTGCGTTCCGTGCAACAGGCCGACGAATTCGAGTACTGGGAGGATGACTCGGAGGAATCCGACTCCGACGCGAACCCTCGCCATAGGGCAAAAGGGAAGCGTAAGGAAACGGAATCCCAACCGAAAAGGCATTTTGGACAAGCCTTCAAACCAAAAAGCACAGGTGGAAGTCCACGAGACTTCTCTAAAACGTTCAGACCAAACGTTGCAAATGCAGGAACGTCCAAATTTGCAAGGGACATTGCTGAAGCAATCGCCCCAAAGAGTGCCAAACAAATGCCCAACATAGGCACATATGACGGTATATCTGATCCAGACGATCATTTGAACAGGTTCATAGCGGGGGCAACCGTCAGCAATTGGACGGAACCCACGTGGTGTTACATGTTCCAAATGACGCTGGTGGGGGCTGCTAGAGCTTGGTTTGATCGCCTACCGGTCAACCACATCTACGACTGGGCAGACTTCCAGCAGAAGTTTAGCCAACACTTCAGCCAGCAACGGAAGTATACCGAGGAGCAATGGACAATCCTCAAATGCATACGAGAGGAAGATGAATCTCTGCCAAACTTCATCACTCGCTTCAACTCAAAGAAGCTAAGTTTGGGCAATATCAGCGAAGATCTTGTTCGCGCTGCCTTCATCCAGGGCGCACATGACCCAGAGCTCATCCGCACCCTAACGGGTAAAGATGGCATGCCATCCACATGGGATGGCATCATGACAGCAGCAAAACGCTATGCGGAAACGGAGAAGCAACTGGGTAAAGATCTCCCACAGAGCACAAACCTCTACACCCAGAGGACGAGAAAGGACAACGTCCTCACAGCCCGACTAAATAAAAAACGAAAGCTAGGCATTTGGCAGTCAAGGGCCAACTTTGACACCTCATCCGGCTTGCAACATCGGTTGGGCGGAAGGGATAATGTACAGCCGCACCGAAACTCCAGATGGACGCCACTCACCAAAAGCGTCACTGAGATATTCGCCACTGAAGAGCTCCCGTGGCCAAAACCTCCGATAATCCGACATCGTCACGATGCTGATCGGAGCAAATACTGTGACTTTCACAAGACAAAGGGCCACAACACTGAAGAATGCACAGACGTGAAAGACATGGTCGAAGCATTTGTCAGAGATGGGACGCTCGCGCACCTCGTGGCGCAATAAAGGCTGAGCAGGCAGGTGCGTGTAGAACCCCAGCTGGGGAAAACACGAATCAATTCCAGCTTCAATATCGAGACTACATGCTGCGTAAAGAACGAGATCCCGAACCAGGTGCGTATCGGCTCGATGGCACTCCCATCCCAACATGGAAGGGAGCTCATTTACACAGTTTGCATGTAAATCAATTCCAATTTGTAAAGAAAAGGCCAAGAGCCACTTCTAATGGAAATGATTCTCTTTTAAGAACATCGAAGCTGATGATTTTACATTTATACTTTTCTGAACACTAATATGCCGGTTTTCACCGCATAATTAACTGAAGTCATTGCATGGGAAGGCGGTCCTACCCGCACGAACCCAATAACGTGACAAACCTTCACGCAGGTCAGTTTGGGAAAAAGTTCAGCACCCAAAAATGAAAGTGCCGGTCTATCCGCATGAATCATTAAAGGAAACTGAATAATAACCTATCAAACAACCGCGCGTTGAACGGTTAAACTATGCAACACTGGTGACGGCGTTCACATTACGTGAAGCCGTTGCGTGGGAAGGCGGTCCTACCAGCACGAACCCAATAACTTGACAAACCTTCACGCAGGACAGTTGAAGGGGAAGAGTTCAATCATCCTATTAAATGAAAGTGCCAGTCTATCCGCATGAATCATGAAAGGAAACCGAACACTAACCTATCGACAACCGCGCGTCGAACGGTTCAAAACAAAATTCTTAAAAAGGATAAGGAAAACCTACACGCAGGTCAGATAAGGGTAAAGTTTTGCCATCCTACTAAGTGCAAGTGACGGTTCTACCCGCACAATCACGAAAGAGGAAGCAAAACTTCACACCTATTATCAACCACGTTCAAAGGTTAACTTATCCTCAAGGATGAGGAAAACCTACACGCAGGTCAGATAAGGGTAAAGTTTTGCCATCCTACTAAGTGCAAGTGACGGTTCTACCCGCACAATCACGAAAGAGGAAGCAAAACTTCACACCTATTATCAACCACGTTCAAAGGTTAACTTATCCTCAAAAGGATGAGGAAAACCTACACGCAGGTCAGATAAGGGTAAAGTTTTGCCATCCCACTAAGTGCAAGTGACGGTTTTACCCGCACAATCACGAAAGAGGAAGCAAAAACTTTAATCCATTATCAACCACGTTCAAAGGTTTAACTTATCTTAATGCCTTAGAAATTTCGAAAAGGAAAACCTACACGCAGGTCAGATGAAGGTTAAAGTTTAGCCATCCTACCAAGTGCAAGTGACGGTTCTACCCGCACAATCACGAAGGAGGAAGCGAAACTTTAACCCATTATCAACCAAGTTCAAAGGTTCTTATTCTAAACACTTGGAAAATTGCTAATTTAAACTAAGTATGCAAGTCATAAGTTTATAAAGCAAGGAACCCAAAGAAGGAAATAACAATCTTATACGCAAAAAGATTAATATTTCAAGAATATATTACAAGAATGGCTGGGTAACTACCCGCCTAAAAGAAAAAAAAAAAAAAAAACTATACAAGTCTATCTTAGCAATGGGAAGGGATCTTCAGGATCAAGCTTCAGGGCCGCTTCCACTTGGACCCGCTCCGTCAGAAGAACGGGGTGGTTCGAGGAACGCTTTGAGGACAGCTAACCCATCATCAGCAGCAGCTACTTCGTCCACCTTCTCCACCACTGGATGCGGGAAGGCGGCGTATTGGTTCAATGCTTGGTCATAAATGGCTTCGGTATCCACATCGAACAAAGGGAAGTTGGAAGGCGGGACGCCTTTCTCAACAAACCCTAGACCAAGCAGGAAGCCGGCCTTTTCCCCATCCTCATGAGAAGCGTTGAGGGCTGCGGTCATAGCATCATCGTAAGAGGTCTCTGAAAAGACCCGACGCACAACCTACAAAGAAAACACAAGTATTAGAACCTTTTCTTACAAAAGAAAAGCGTGAAGATAAAACTAAACATACCTGAGGCAACGCTTCTCGAAGAAGCCATTGGAGGGCAGCTTGAGCTTCGTTATGGGCGCGTTCGGCTTCGCTCTTGTTAAGGTTGGCAAGTAAAACTTCCTTTGCGGCAGCCTCTTCGACGCCCTTAAGTTTCCGCTCGGTGTGGTCAAGCACCCCCCTCTGGTCCAGGATTTCCTGGAGTTTCTTGGCATCTTCCATTGCCAAGGCATCATGAGCGCGTTGGAGAGCCTCTAATTTGGCCTTGAGCTCCTCATTCTCCACACGCAAAGGCTCAGCAACGGCTTCAGCCTTGGCAGCCCTCTCGGTTGCGTTTCGCGCAGTCTCCCTGGCCAGCCGAAGCTGTTCATTCACAGCTTGGGCAGCCTTGGAGCGGGCCTCGAGTCGCGCCTGAACGTCAACCTCGAGGGCCTTGAAGGCCTTCTCCTTGTCGGCGGCAGCTGCCGCCAGCTGTTGGTTCTCCTCCCGAAGAGCACGCGCCTCAGATACGTCCTTGGCACGAGCTGCTTTCAACCTGTCGTTTTCACGACAAAGCAGCTCGATGCGCGGCTGCATCCGGGCTTGGAGAACCCGAAGCTCATTGGTTAGCCTACCCTCCTGGTAGCTAGCCATGGCTTCCCCCAACGCACCATGAGGAGCAGCGTGGCGAGCCCAGTCCACGCACTCCACAGGGGTACGAAGGGTTGTTCCTCGGCGTATGTTCCATCGCGGAACATACACTTCATTGGAATCCGACACTGCAAAAGAAACTAAGGCAGTAAGGAAAAGATGATACAAAACAAGGGAAAAAGAAAGGAACCCTACGCACCTGTAGGGTCAATGACAGGCCGATAGCCGCCAAACCCATCACCTGAACCTAAAGGAAATCCATCCAACAGGTCAGGCAGACGGGAAGGTGGCAAAGATCGGCGGGAAGCCCTGCGCGTACCTGATGGTCCGGCCATCGGTGCCGGTGGCGCGGGCATGGTGGCAGCCGCCGAGGTCGCCGTTGTGGTCGCCGCCGCGGTCGCCGCCTCGTAGGCAGCAGCAGTAACCGCCGGCTCTGTGAAGGATGCTGTAAAAATCGCACTCACAGCCGGCGGTGACGTCATCTCAGCTGGAACAGTCTGCTCAGAGGGAGCAACTGAACCAGCGGAAGCAGGCGCAGGCACCTGGGTCGACGCCTCAGGTAGGCTGACCAAGCCTACCGTCATTGGCGGAAGGGTACTCCTCTGCGGTTCACCCCGGAATGCGTCAACATCCACGCCTGCACAAAGAAGAAAAGATAAATTTATGAAGTAATAAATCTACAAAGACAAACTATGATTGTACTTACGGGTTTTCTTGACCCTGAACGTACGGACGGGCGGGGAGGAACCCGATGGAGCCGGCCTCTTGGTACCGGTCACCGTCGTCTTCGTTGGTTCTCCGGAGGTAACGGTCGTAGCCTCCGGAGCAGTGGTCTTCTCACCACCGGGCTCCCCCGCCACCTCTTCACTATCTGACTCCGAGTCAGATAGAACAACTGGATCAGCTGTGGAGGCCTTCTCCTTCCCCTTCACGCCGGCAGCAGCCTTCTTCTTCCGCACAAGGGGAGGACCATCTGCGGATTCCTCAGAAGAAGATAGGATGTAAGGATTTCCAGCAACGGGTACAGCATTGAGGGGTTCAGGATAGAATATCTCCTTACCTGGCCGCCGGTGGCTCAGGATCTCTTGGCCCGGCGGATAGACCTCCACAAACCTATCCGCCGTTTGCTCCAGGATGGGCAACTCATTGTCGTCCAGAGCACGAGTGCCCACCCGCACGGGACTGTCAGCTTCCCGCGGGAACAGGAGCGACTCCAAATTATTCCCCTCTGAATGAAAAAGAAACAGTTAGAAAATTAACTAATATCAGCAAGAAAGACAAGACATACCATAAGGAATAGAGTTCAAACCGTATTCAAGAAGGATGGGAAACCGGGAAGCATCCTTCCATACCCGGCTCATCCCCAGCAGCACCATCCCGGACTCCGCAAACCGGTAAACCGGAGATTGGACCCGGGATATCTTCGCGAACCATTCCGCCTCCTGGTAGCTGGAAGCGTGAAGGCTCGGAAGCGCTTGACCCTTCTTGAACTTCATAGCAATGGGGATGGCGCGGGCAGAGATGTAGAAGAACTCCCGCTTCCACGATCGGAGACTGCGCTCGGTCACGCAGATCTTCAAACCCTTGATACGGGTTGTCAGGGTGTACCACCCCTGGACGCACCTCCAAGTATAGAAGGTCATCAGGCGGTCCACGTAGGGCTCAATACCCAGAATCCGACACACCCACTCGAAGTGCCGGACCTTGGCAATCGCCATCGGATGCACCTCGGTCAGGTGCACCCCGTGCCTCTCCAGGACACGGTACACAAACTTTGTCAATGGGAACCTAAGGTTCCCATAAACAAAGAATGCAGCATATACCCCGATCTTGCCACTGGGGGCATCGTACACAGTCTGGTGGGATTCAGGAAACTCAGGCTCGAGAGACTCGAGCATGAACTTCCTGACGATGTACTGGTACTGATCGACAGGTAGAGCACACTGGCATTCGCCAGCAGTACTCCTATCGTCGGCTACAGCTTCAGCATCATGAGAAGACATTTTTGCAGAAAGAAGAGTGATTTCGGGAAAATGCTTGCCTGAAAAAGGGGAGTATTTGCCGGAAATCACTAAGAAGAAGAAGAAGAGAGGTGAAAGTGTGGATTACAAAGAGGCCTCTCCCCCTTTATATACTAATCGCAATTAATGCGGTGAATTTAATGCGGAGGAGAGAGAAATCGACGGTGCAATGAAACTATGACACGTGGCAAAAAGCAAGCTGGCAACAGCTGTAGAAAGGGCGTGTGCCAGTAATTTCGCGGGCACGCGCCCGAAAAATCACGCCCACGCGCCTGAAAAGGCGTCTGGAATGACCATGTTCTGTCACGTCAACATAACTTCCTGCACGTCCTGACACAGTCAGAAGAAACCGTCGCACGACGTTTCAGAGGTTTGGACTGTTCTTATCTTTTCACCAACTCTTCGAATTTCAAAATTCAAAAAATTTGAAAATATTAAAAAGCGGGAAAATACCCCTTACCCCTTGGCAAACAAGTAACCGTAAGACGGATGCGGGTACAGTGTAAAGGCAAAACCCTTCACATACCTAGCACCCGCAGGGAATTGAAGCCAAATAAACCTTGGCAAACAAGTAACCGTAAGACGGATGCGGGTACAGTGTAAAGGCAAAACCCTTCACATACCTAGCACCCGCAGGGAATTGAAGCCAAATAAACCTTGGCAAACAAGTAACCGTAAGACGGGTGCGGGTATAGTGTAAAGGCAAAACCCTTCACATACCTAGCACCCGCAGGGAATTGACGCCAGGAATACCTTGGAAGTAAAGTAACCGTAAGACGAGCGCAGGTACAGTGTCAAGGCAAAACCCTTCACATACCTAGCGCTCCGCTGGGAATTGAAACCAAGAAGGATCTTCTGGGCAATGCTTGCGGAAACGGAAATAACATCCCCGCATAGCGGGAACGTCGAGAACTACGTTGTTTGAAGCTCCAGGATGGAATTGGTGGTCTTAACATAATTGATCACTATGTTCAAAACTACCAAAACCTCATGGAAAATCCATACAACTGGGACTCAATGCTCCTGACTTGCGAGGAGGTTACAGACCTACCCGCATCATACCCAAAGACCAAGCAGGAAACTCGGGCATTTCTGCAAGTGACAAGGACTTCCGCGGAAAGAATCCCCATGGAAAACCTTACAAAACCCTTTTCAAAACCCTTTGCTCAAGTCCAAAAGTTCACCTCACTTTATTAAACACTCATGAGAAGAACATTGGACTGGGGGGACTTGAAGAGGTAGGTCCCAGCAGAGCCCAGTTGGACCCGCAAGACTCACCTTAAACAGGGACGTCTGCGCAGAGACCAACTGGATCCGCAGGACCAACCATGCTCAGAGACGTGACGTCCTTACGCGCAGTACGCAAGCTGGTCCCGCAGGAAATGCCTCCCAATGGTGAAGGACTCCGCCTGTCCCCGCAGCCTCGGATACAAGCCATTAGGGAAGGCCACCCGCGCAGCATGGCTACACGCACAAGGCACTTAGCTCTCGATCATTCAGTGTCACCTGAAGGAATGAGCCAAGCCGGGAGCAATCCCGCACAGAGGCGGGAGGGGGAATACTCCCGCCCAAATAAGCCAGTCCGTATACTGAAGGATCTTTTACTGTACCTGACGAGGTATGGGCGAAAGATCTGATCAGAGATACGACAGCTCACTGATACAGTATGGCGAGCAGCATGCTCCTGTACTGTATCACTATTAGCCGCTGCCTACTCACCAACTACTGCCATACCACGTGCGTAGCCGTCAGTTGGTGGAACAGGAATAGTGTACAGCAGGCCTGGTCGCTATCAGCCGCTACCTACCCACCAACTACCAGCAGGGCACGTGCGTAGGCTACTGTTGGTGGAACAGGAACACTGTTGCAGCCGGCCATACCTCTTTGGAAACCTACCTTCGGCTATAAATACCACAAATGGTATGACCATCTGATCTTATCATACCTTACTACATTATCATCATAATATACCTGATATCTGCTCTAGCAATCTCTTGATATATTTTTATATTTAAAGAGCAATCTAGTCTGATTCTCACTCCGGAGGGTGGTCACAAGGAGGAACCCCCCCTTCTCAGTGACGAGCTCACGGTGTCTGTTTTGCAGGTTATCAGAAGAACCATCTTCCAAGGGTCTAACCCCTCGTGGGAAACAGCTATCCAACCCCCAGGTTACCAGTAATCTGCCCGGGGTCCGGTTAGTGTTTCTTCACAAAGAATACATTGTTATTTGAACTATAGTTAATTTTCGTGAGCCAAGTCGATAAATATAGAACCATGATATACAAACATCGAAACATGATAAAGCTGATAAGAATTTAGAATTCATCACTTACTCTCGCCCAAACAACAAACATGTATGGACACAAACGTAAAGCACATATTAATACGGTTTAATTTGAAGGTAATAACTTTGGTGAATTGTCTTTTTACTTAACCTTTTTAGGTTTGACCAGTCACACAACTTTATTATCTTTTTTAACTTCTTGCAAATTAACACCTGGCATTTCCAAAATCAATACTATTTTAGTATTTTCCGTTAATTTCGTTCATTTTTTTTGTTAAGTCAGGGGTAAAATAGTAATTTTGTTTTTATTTCTCATTTGTGTTTAACCCAGTGGTAAGAAATATATGAGCCAAACTACCTTTTTAACAAAATTAAACGAACCGAACTACTTTATTTTAACAAAAATAAACAAACTGAACCATTATTTTTTAACAAAAGTAAACGAACTGAGCTATTTTTTTTAACAAAAAAGTAGTTCGAGATGGTCAATCTCCCGATAGAGACCGATTCAAGATAGTCAATCTCTCAATAGTTTCGTAGAGTGGAATAGACTTCAAGAACTAGAGAGAGAAGAAACAAGAACATTGAAACAATTTTTTGATTTTTTTTCTCAAACAAAGATTACAATTTATAGGAAAAATAAATAGTTAGACTATAATAAGAAAACTAAATAATAAATAAACTTAAATAATAAATAAATCTGATTAAAATAATAGAACCGTATCACTCAACCATAACCAACCTGAGATTATAAAAAACTCAAACCTCAATCATCATAATATCATTAAATTAGAAAACCAGTTCCACCATAACATACTTATTGATAAAAAAAATTAAAAAATAAAAAAGACCTACCATTTGAAAAATTTGTGACCTAGTGCTAGGAGGCTTTGGTTTTTCAATAAAAATCCAAGTTTGAATCCCACTTGTGTCACTTTAGGTGGATATTGATAATGAAGGATTTGAGCTAAGCCTTGTGCAAATGTTGTTAGTTCGAAACCAGAGCCCACCCGAGTTTTCGTCCCACGGCTGTCAAGTGGCAGTCGGCGGTATGGTTTCCCGAGAGAACGCCCAAGCCAAACTCTAAAGCCAACGTGAGTCTGGTTAACACAACATAGTCTGGCCAGAGTAGAACATCAGGGCTCATCAAATTTGAAAAGTACAGTAACCTAAATACAAGAAAACACCGTTCTAAAAAAAGAAGTATCATTTAAAAAAATACAGTATATTTAAAAGACAATTAGTACAACTATCTTACATTCTACAAAATCTAATATTTTATATTTATAGAAAGAAATTTGTATTTATATTTTTGGTGGGATGACAACAAAAGAAATCTTGAACCTTATCATGGGATATTATCACTTCACACACACACACACACACACACACACACACCTTCACTTGGTTTCATCCAATTCTCACCTCTACAAACCACACATACACTCTGCAAACTATATCCAATCAACCCATCAACAAAGAAACAACACTCAAAACTCCCAGTTATATTCAAAGGTAAAAACTTTATCTTTAACTACTACCAAATTATTATTATTATTATTATCATCTTGTTTTTAAATTCTTGGTATTTCATTCTTTAGGTTATCAGTTAACCCATTTGTGTAACTTGAGGCTGAAGTTGTGGTGAATTAAGTTATTGCACACCAGGTGTTTGATAAAATGCCTCAGTGAGCAAGAAACTAATCATAGACTGAAATTTACTAGTTATGGCTTCTTTTGCTTCTTTAGTAAGTTTGGGTCAAACAGAAGGTACCCGGTTATCGATTAGACGAGTTTATATCCCGAGTAGTGGTTCCTGTGGTTTTCATAGTCTTTTGGTTGGGAAAAGATGGCGGTATGTTTCGGTTTGTAAATATTCGGTGGCGACTAATTTTATAGCTGATCAAGGGACTAGTAATAGTTCGGTGTCGCTTAATGCTGCTGGTAAAAGTGGTAATGAGGATGATTCTGATTTGTTGCTTAAGCCGGCTAGACGGCCTGTTTTGAAGCCACCGGAAAGTAAGGTGGAACCGTTGAAGGTGGGGGAACAAGAAGAGAGGAAGAAGGTTATTGAGTCGTTGGATGATATGTTGGAGAAAGCTGAGAAGTTGGAAGCAAAGAAGAATACGGTAATCCCAAATAAACAGCCGTCATCGGCATCGTCGTCAACAAACACGAACAATGGGAATCGGGCTAATTCAGCGGTTAGTGGGAAAGCTAAAACGCTTAAAAGCGTTTGGCGAAAAGGGAACCCGATTGCGACTGTTGAAAAGGTTGTGAAAGAAGGTACGAAGATTGAGAATGTGCCAAATGAGAAGTCAAAGTTGGAGGTGACCGAGAATGTGGAGAGTCAACCGGTTGGTCAACTAAGGCCACCTCAGCCACCGCAAAGAGTTCAGCCACAACTACAGTCAAAACCATCTGCAACTCCACCTGTAAAAAGAGGACCGATCTTGAAAGATTTAGGGGCTGCACCAAAGCCTGCGGTTACTGATGAAACTGATTCTGGTTTAAAACCGAAAGAGAAAAGCGGGCCAATCTTGATTGACAAATTTGCATCCAAAAGACCAGCGGTTGATCCCTTGGTAGCTCAAGCGGTTTTGGCGCCACCTAAGCCAGGAAAGGCACCGGCTCCCGGGAAATTTAAGGAAGATTTCAGAAAGAAAAGTGGTGCAGCGGCCCGTAGGCGAAAAGTCAAAGATGATGAGATTCATGATGATGAGACATCAGAGTTAAACGTTGCGATCCCGGGTGCGAAAAAGGGAAGAAAGTGGAGTAAAGCGAGTAGGAAAGCGGTTAGAATGCGGTTAGCCCGTGAGGCTGAGCCCGTTAAGGTTGAGCTCATGGAAGTTGATGAAGAGGGTATGTTAATTGATGAGTTGGCGTATAATTTGGCGACTAGTGAAGGTGAGATTCTTGGTCTTCTTTATGCAAAGGGTATTAAGCCTGATGGGGTGCAAAAGTTGGATAAAGAAATGGTGAAGATGGTTTGTAGGGAGTATGATGTGGAAGTTATTGACGTGGGTCCCGCTAAAATAGAGGAAATGGCGAAAAAGAAAGAAATTTTAGATGAAGATGATCTTGATAATTTACAAGATCGCCCCCCTGTTCTTACTATTATGGGCCATGTTGATCATGGAAAAGTAAGGTTTTTTTTTTAAAGTTAGTGATTAAAGTTTGCTCAAAGATTAGTTTTGCTAATAATTTTTTTTGGTATTTGTATCTTACAGACAACACTTTTGGATTATATCAGGAAAAGCAAGGTTGGCATTCTCAATGATTAAAAGTTATTTCTTGATGTAGTTTAAAGTTAATTTTTTTACTAGATAATGAAAAACATGACATTTGACAGGTGGCAGCTTCTGAAGCTGGTGGGATCACGCAAGGAATTGGCGCGTATAAGGTCGAAGTGCCGATTGATGGTACAATGCGACCATGCGTTTTTCTTGACACCCCTGGACATGAGGTAATTCTATAAGATTCTTATGGATTTATGCCAAAGGTCAAAAGATAAAATTTTTGGATACGGGTCAGGTGGGCTGACCCATAGACTTTTTCTGTGTCCAGTTTATTAATCGATAAGATAAACCAAACTGAACGTTTAATGAACCGTTTGGCGGGGAGTTCGTTATGTAAACGAACATGAACAAAAGTTTTTTTTACCTAAATGAACAAACATGAACACGTGTCCCGTTCTCTCATTTATGCCCCTTAACGTTCGTTTGCATTCATTCATTTAAATTCGTTTACGTTCGTTTTTTTGCATTCATTTATGTTCATTACTTTTATACTTTATGTTTGTTTAAGTTTGTTCCTTAATATATTCATTTAAATATTTTAGACCCATTACACTTTAGTCTAGTTTTAATAACCTTTTAGGCTAAACACATTGTTCTCCACATTACTTTTAACTGCTTTCGCTCGGTTATGTTTGTTCATCAATGTTCAGTTATGCTTGTTCATTCACATTTGTGAACCATTCGTTTATATTGTTAACGAACATAAACATATACACTCAGTTTCTTAACTGACGACCACGAACAAGCAAACCCCATTAGTCTAGTTCTTTGTGTTCGATCATTTGTTTGGTTAATACACGAACATGCTCTGTTCGATTCATTTACAAGTCTACCAATTAGAGACTAAAAACAATATTTTGCAGGCTTTTGGTGCAATGAGAGCACGTGGAGCTAGAGTTACAGATATTGCAATTATTGTAGTGGCTGCAGATGATGGGATACGTCCTCAAACGACTGAGGCCATAGCCCATGCCAGATCAGCTGGTGTGCCAATAATAGTTGCTATTAATAAGGTATAATAAATGTAATCAAATTCTCGTTTCCAGTTTTGGTTACATATTTTACTAATTTTTACATATTATTACTTTTTATATATTTGTAGATAGATAAGGAGGGAGCAGCAGATAGAGTAATGCAAGTTATGCAGGAGCTTTCTTCAAACGGTTGTCAACCGGAAGATTGGGGTGGTGATGTACCTATGGTTCAGGTACAGGACAAAATACCTTATTTTTTATTATAATATTAATATCTTTTACATGATTCGTATCGTTGCCAATAAAAATAAACTTTTTGTTACAGATCAGTGCTCTTACTGGCTTGAATGTTGATGATTTGTTAGAAACCACCATGCTTGTTGCTGAGGTAAACTTACCTACCTTGTATGTGTGTGTGCGTACGCACGTGTGTGGGTACATAGCTGTCCAGAAATACATACTGTCCAAACTCCAAACTTTCTAATCGTTTTGAATATATTATAAATAAAATGATTCAGAAGGCTTTATGCATTAAAACTACACTTTGGGTGACTGTCAACCCATTTTGCCCGCTTCCTTCTAGCGGGTCGAATTTATTCAAGGCAGGTACTGAATCTTGATTCTTGAGCAATGTACAGCTTTAATTATATTAGGTACAATCCGTACAAATCAATGATGCGGTATGCTCAAGTTTTAGTAAAGGAATTTAAGTTTAATTTTATTTAATATCATTTAACAATTATTTTGAGATTTAATTGTGTGCTCTTTTTTTTTTCTTATTAGCTGCAAGACTTGAAGGCGAATCCTGATAGAAACGCGAAGGGTACCGTAATTGAAGCGGGCCTTGATAAGGCAAAAGGACCCGTAGCTACTTTTATTGTGCAAAATGGTACACTTAAAAAAGGAGATGTAGTTGTCTGTGGTGAAGCCTTTGGAAAGGTTGGTAAAAAGCATTATATAATTAACCAAGATTAATACTTTATGAACCTTGAATGTAAAAGATTTGTACTTTGATTAGATTCGTCTTATCTGATGGCTTAAAAAGTTTATTTATTCAACATTTTCAGGTCCGAGCTTTATTTGATGATGCTGGAAAACGAGTTGATAAAGCTGGACCATCAATACCAGTACAGGTAAAATTCAACCCAATTCCGTTTGACCCGCTTCAACTCAAACACGTTTGACCTGCTGGAAAACGAAGTGTTCTGATCCGAATCCGTTCGACCTTTCTAAAAGATCTGTTTTAGGTTTAATCCTATTGACAACTTGACATTGCAGGTGATCGGACTAAACAACGTTCCAATTGCTGGTGATGAATTTGAGGTGGTCGACTCACTTGACATTGCACGAGAGAGGGCAGAGGAACGTGCGATATCATTACGAGACGAGCGTATACTAGCCAAAGCTGGAGACGGTAGAATTACGCTTTCGTCCTTTGCTTCTGCTGTCACAACGGGCAAGAATTCTGGCTTAGATTTACACCAACTCAACATTATTATGAAAGTCGACCTTCAGGTATACACACAAAGTTATCTTTTATACGTAATTATGCGTTAAACACCACATCTAAAACTATCTTAATCATGACTAGGGATCAATTGAAGCTGTGAAACAAGCTTTACAGAAGCTCCCACAAGATAATGTCACTTTGAAGTTTATTTTACAAGCAACTGGTGATATCAGCACTAGTGATGTTGACCTGGCGGTTGCGAGTAAAGCTGTTATTTTCGGGTTTAATGTGAAAGCACCTGGTTCTGTTAAAACCTATGCTGATAATAAGGGCGTTGAAATACGGATTTATAAAGTTATTTATGATCTCCTAGACGATGTGCGGGCCGTGATGGAGGGACTACTAGACCCTGTTGAGGTTAGATTAATATCAACCCTTTTGATTCTTTTGACTCGTTTAGATTCAAATTTATCCTTTTGACTCGTTTACCCTTATAGGTTTATCATGGGTCTATATATTATGGTGGGTTCATTTTGTAGTTTGAAATTAAAAAAAGGAAAATGAAAAAATATCTTGGTATTATGCAGGATCAAGTGCCAATCGGTTCTGCAGAAGTTCGGGCGGTGTTTAGCAGCGGAAGTGGACGGATTGCTGGATGCATGGTGACCGAGGGAAAAGTAACTAAAGATTGTGGAGTTAGGGTTTTGAGGAAAGGAAAGAAGGTTTTTGTAGGCGTTCTTGATTCTTTGAGACGGATCAAGGAAGATGTGAAAGAGGTATGCTAAGTTCAACATTTTCTTACATCCACGGGTCAGGTCACACGGGTTTGACCAGTGCGGACCGACCCACAAACACTTTATACTCATCTTTTTGAGTTTTTTAAGTAAAACTTCACCTAACAGTAACCAAGTTTCCC
This sequence comes from Bidens hawaiensis, assembly GCF_021521415.1. Taxonomy (NCBI): domain Eukaryota; kingdom Viridiplantae; phylum Streptophyta; class Magnoliopsida; order Asterales; family Asteraceae; genus Bidens; species Bidens hawaiensis. The sequence goes on from NW_027494746.1 coordinate 233,650, forward strand.
AAGCGTTTCACTAAAGTCAGTATTTTTGTCCCTGTAAAGTTCCTCAACTTTCATTAGGTGTCATAATATTATTTAATTTTTATTATAAATGTTAAATCTATTTTTTTTTTACAAACAAGTGTAGCAAATGAAACATATGTTAATCTCCATTTCTTTTATTAACTTGAAGTAGGACGCACGAGCGAATTAAAAAAATCATTAAATAATAACAACCAAGTTTCATGATTGTTAAATTATAGTCAAATTGGGAAAAAAAATAATAATCAATAAATAGTAACCTAGTTTCATATATGTTTCATTTGTTTTGACTAAATAATTAATTTTTTTTCAACATTAAAAAAAAGGATTGAAACAAATATTTTTTTTTTCAACATTTAAAAAAAATAAATAGGATTGAGTCACCTAATGAAAGTTGAGTGTAAAGTTACTCCTTTATGAAACTAAATTATTAATAATTTTACACTTTTTTCTTAAAAAAAGGAATTTGTGAGGTTTATAAGTAATTAATATCTTTCTTTCGTTGAACAGGTTAACGCGGGACTAGAATGTGGAATTGGTGTTGATGACTTTGATGAATGGGAGGAAGGTGATGTAATCGAAACGTTTAATACTATTCAAAAAAGACGAACACTTGAAGAAGCATCGAGTACAATGACAGCCGCGTTTAAAGAAGCTGGAATCGCGATATAATATAAAAAAGAAAACACAAAACACATATTCCACTGTTCATCCTTAGATTATTTGTTGTGACTGAAGTCCCAATACAAGATACTCAACAACCGAACATTAGTCATATGATCAACTCGTCTTCTATCATACTTGTATGCTACTACATTGTACATAGAAATAGAATCTGAGCTTGTAAAGAGGGACAAAACCAATGTTTCACAGTCTAAAAGCTCGAGTTTGGAAGTTGTAACAGGAGAGAGGTTGTAGGGAACAAGATTTCTATATTTGTGGGTCAAATGTTTTGATCATATTGTATTGTTCTTTTTTTTCACTTGGATGAATGTTAAAAACATTATTCTTTGCCGGTGAATACATTCGTGGTTATCGTATATATTTTAATAGTCATCGTATTATGATCTGATTTCGGTTTTATACTTCTTTAATCGCATTACCACGTTGAGCAGCCGCGTTATCAGTCACGTTACAACCAACATTAGATTGTTTTCATACCGCTTTTGTCAACTGGAACTAGTGTGAGATGATCTTTTGTTATAATACACGAATCTTGTGTATATGATTATTGCATTCGCGTATCACAAAATTGTACTTTTGAGACACGAGTAAAAACCGATACGCAAACTTGCAGTCGTGTATCTCATGGCCATTTTCGTGTGATTGTTCTCACATGATTATCGAGATATAACAAACTCGTAAACTTAATATTACAATGACAATACATTTAACATAATCCATACATTAATTATTGATAAGATAATTCTAAAACAATGTATACATACACAGATTTGAGTTTTGACCAACTTGTCAAACCTGATACTAATCATGTCATTTGATTAGTTAGTTAATATTCGACTCGGGGTGGTGTGCTAACTATGGTTAGTTAGATTCTTACAGCTTCTTCCACCTGAAAACAACAGGTAAAATTTAATTTAACTTTTTCATCAGTTAAAAGCCAAAAAATGTAATATCAGCAAAGTGTACCAATGGGCTATTGATGATCCCCATTGTCTGTAAATTGAACCGCTTTCTTTAGCCGGATTTCTCATATTAGTAACATATATAAGAGATTCCGATAGCCGGTTTAGTAGATTAATTAGAGCAATCACTTCATGTCTTTGTAACTGCAGCTGTAATAAAAAAAACAAAATAAATTAATAACCATATAGATGTTTTGACTCAAACGGGTCAATTTGGGTTATGTTTTTACATGCCAAGAGCAGAATATAAAGCCTAAAGAAGATAACTCAAAACCGCGTAAATCATTTTATTCAAAAAAATGTAACTTTTTTTCAAAAAGTGTTACGAGTTAATCTGGCCCATACCACCATAATCATATTAACCACACACCGCTGACATGTCATACGGGCTGTATGACAGGCGGAAATTGGTCATATGGGCCGTTTGACATGGGAAAACTGGTCATACGAGTGTACGTTTAGTAGCACATTATAATACTAACATGTGGGTCAGGGTTTCCCTTGTCATCAACAGAGAAGAGAATTTGTAATGAAGTTCCAAGCCCAAGAACTTGAAGCTTTCCCCAAAGCCGACACTTTTCACACCCGACACAGTCCATAAGTGCACTGCCACATGCAAAAGTTTAAGTTACAAACATGATCATGATAATAATAGAAAAAACCGCATCCTAAATATTTAAACTTTGTACTATATGTGTCAGTTTTTGGTACGACCGGTATTCTTATTCGTGCCAAAAACGTCAACCCTGACCCGCAGACACTTAAAATTGCGTAACCCAAGCACGACCCGTGTAACCCATTTATCTAATTGTGTCAAACGGGTTGGCATGTAGTAAATAAGACCTTGTAATATCGAAAGAAAGCGGGTTTAACAACTAACAAGCTCATGTAACAAGGGATGTAGAATTGCTGCATTAATTTCATTGATGCTCTCGTAATCGGAACAGCATTCCTCAATTATGCCTGTATCACAAGTATCCTACTCAACAAAATAAAAAATGAAAACAAGCCAAATTAGTATTGTTAACTGGATTGAAGGCGTGGAAGGTTTTGGACCGGCCTATTAACTGGATTGTACTTGTAATCTCTCATCAAGAGAGTAGAGAGCATAAAGCAATTAATAATTCCTGGTTGCAGCTAAGCCTATAAACGAACTGAACGTTCAATGAACTGTTCGACGGGAAGTTCGTTTATTTAACAAACGAACGAACATGAGCAAAAGTTTCTGCTCATTTAATTAAACGAGCGAAAATGAACATGGATTTCGTCCGTTCGTTTATGTTCATTAACGTTTGTTTATTTAATGTTTATTATTTACGTTTGTTTACGTCCGTTCGTGTAACCCATTGACTATGTAATTTTATCATTTTTCAAACTAATCAAATATGCAATACGTTAACCCAATAAGAAAAACATTAATCCTAGCAACATATTTCAAAATCGCAGCCGTAGGTCTCCGATCACCTTCATTAGATGTATTTGTTAGCCATTGACATTATTGAATACTTAATGTGTTAGGTTTGTTCGTTTATTCATTTATGTTCATTTATGTCTGTGTTCGTTTATGTGCGTGAACAGTTCATTTAATTTTTTAATGAACAAACATAAACAGACACGGACATGCTCATTTCCTTAACGAACGAACACAAACAAGAAAATCCGTCCGTTTAGCTTTTCGTGTTCATGATCGTGTTTAGTTACAGTTAAATGAACAAACATGAACATGCCTCTGTTCATGTTCATTCGGCTTATTTACAAGTCCAGTTGCAGCCAGTGGACACAGGTCAGCTTAGACCAAACCACATAAATCCTTGTCTAGTGTTCGTTCATTTCCGCATTTTGATAGTGTGTGTTTTGCTATACCCAAAATCCTAACATAGTAACAGATTCTTGTAACTTGTTATCTAAACCCTAACCATAAGTAAATTGCACTGTGTTCTTAGTTCTACATATGGCAATTGCAGGATTCACATGATTAAAATTTAAAACATAAACCGACGGAATCGAATCATACCTTGGAACAAATGTAAGTAGTGAATAATTGAAAGAGTGCCTCCATGGATTAAGGTATACACCAACTATAACTACCATCACAGATATCATAACAAATCCACACTGCTTCTTCCATTTATTATTATTATTGCTGTTATTGTTCTTCATTTTTAATAAACCTCCAGCATCAGCAATTAATTATATAAACCTATGGAATTAAGTGATTCTAAATTTGTATATGCTTGCCCTTGTTTTCTACCGAACAATCTTGCATAACCGATGGTAGGGGCCCTACACTAATAGCAAAATAGTCAGGTTGCTGTGAAAGACGCGTTTGGTGGCCAAACATGTCGTAAAAAATGAGAGGAGACCAAATAGTCATCAAAGACGTGTTTATGAAAATTCTTATTATGAGAATAAATATATATAATCTTTTTCTATTAGTAGGACAATTTTATAAATTTTCTCTACTATAAAAGTTTAGCAAATGTGAGGTTATAAATTATGAACGTATTGATATATATGATTTGATTTCAAACCTTTGATTAGTTTACTAAGTAATATATTGAGGTGTTTAATCATGTTTTTAATTGTAAAAACAAAATTTGAATCTCTCTTTTAGATGGGCTTCAATTAGCCAATCATCATTAACTCAACTGACATGACAGAGAATATGAAAATTTTAGGCGGGAGACTAAAATGTCTTAAGTTTGAATCCGATCTCAACTGTGTTTTATCATAATGGAACTTTGAGCGGCCGATTTTCCTCGAAAAAAGAGATGACGGGCTTGAGCTACACATCGTTGTATGTGATCGCGGACGTATGGTCGCATGTTACCATTTTATTATCCCGGGTAACCGACCTTTTATTTGTTGGTTGTTAAAAATAGGGCTGCAAACGAGCCGAGCTCAACTAGGCTCTAGCTCGACTCGTTTAACTTACAAAGAGCTCGGCTTGTTTAGATCTCTATTTCTAAAGCTCGTAAGTAGTTTTTGAAGCTCGAGCTCGGTTACACGGTTAGGGCTCGACTTGTTTACTATTTCCTAATTTCTTTTTATATGTTTATATTTATATATACTTGTTTTCCATTGTAATTTCATGTATGTCATAATGTATATTATTTAGTTATTTTTTTATAATATTACATAGACTAATTATTAATTATTAAATGTGCATAAATACATATAATAATATTATCTTATTGATAGGCTTGTTTGGATTCACGAGCTCAGGCTTAGGTTCATTTAAACTTGGCTCGATTGAACCTTTTCACGAGCCAATCTCAAGTAGCTCGGCTCGTTTGCATCCGTAGCAAAAATAAAAGTAAAAAATGGGGTTGAATAAGGTTTAGAAGAACAATAGGGGGTGGTAATGTAATAAAAAAAGATAACCCAAGGATAATAATAACAATAATATAAATACACCCACCATAATAATAATAATAATAATAATAATAATAATAAGTTGGATCTTTCTGTCTTCTTCTGTTAACGGCGGCGCATATTTGTCAAAACCCTAAACCTTCTTCTCTACGAATATGGCCGTAAGTCTATCGATCCTTAAGCCTTTTAATTTCAGTAATTGTTTATGTATCCTTTATGATGTCAATCGTTACATTGTTAGTCGAATTTAGGATATCGAATCGTGTATTCACTGTTCAAGTAGCTAGTGTTAGGATTAAACGCACACACGAAACTGAACACGACACGAAAGCAATAAACGAACGCGAGGATTTAACGTGGTTCGGTCTAAACTGACCTACGTCCACGGGTGGCAACTAGGTATTTTTTTTATATAGAGACTGAACTAGGGTTAGTAAATTATTATGCAAGAAATCTAAACCGGGCCGGGCTTGGGCCCGACCGCCCACACCCGTCTCCTCTTTTGACTTCTTATAATAAACCGGGCCAACAAGGCCTACGAACCCAACAATCTCCCACTCTGAGGCCTTGAGTACTCTCGTCTGCACTCCTGATTATACTTCTGTAATCTGAACATTAAACTTCTTCTAGTTGCCACCGCCTTCTCATCAATTAACCTGAAGGCCCGTTGAAGCTCCCCGGAGCTCCCACACGTCAGTCATGGCTGAAACTGCCCCTGACCCGTTCTCTGTCCCTACCGGCTCCCACTGTAACGAACTACCGGATCCTGAGATAACCTGAGAACAAACACTCTCCATATTCAGCAAGTAATTCATTGGAGAGACTTTTACAGCTGGAATACTGGTTTTCTTAATCCACTGTCGACCTGGAACTGTAACTGAAACACGACCTGTGCTCCCACTGTCACGATGTCCCCCAACTGATTTAACCTTCCTAGCTCGTTCATCCTGAATCTTCACTTTGGCTCTGGGTTTGTTACTTGCAAAACGAACCTTCTTCTGCCCACGAGATTCTGTGAACCGGATTTTGTCTTTCACCAAAACTGGATCCACTCCTTTCGGTGACATATCGACCATATACAACGAACCCATTTTCTTGCCACGAGCAACCACGAGATTCCCTTTGACTACTTTCCACTGCCCATTCCCGAACTTAACATCGTGCCCTTGGTCATCCAACTGCCCAACTGAAATCAAACGTTTCTTCAAACTTGGAATAACCCTCACGTCTTTCAAAGTCCAAGAAGTACCGGCTGAAGTTATCAAATCAACGTCTCCCATACCCGTAACCTCTAAAATATCATCATTCGCTAGTCGAACCTTTCCAAAATCCCCAAATTTAAGATTCTTCATCGTTTCACTACAGTGAGTGGCATGAAACGATGCACCAGAATCCATCACCCAAGCATCAACGCTACTCTCAACACTACAAACCAAAGCCTCATCACTACTGACCCCGTCATCTGTGTCGTCTTCTGTAACGTTCACCTCTTTCTTACCATTCGGACACTGATTCCTGAAGTGTCCTTTCTCTTTACAACCCCAACATTCAATATCCTTACGAGTCTTAGACTGACTCCTCTTCCTGCTCCCACTGCCTCGCGTTTTTCCCCTACCTCTACCTTCTGTGACTAGCATATTGCCTGATGATTCACCTGAACTTCTGCGTCTTGAATCTTCTCCCAGAATCAGATCTCGAATCCCATCGAAAGTAATATTTGTAGACGAACTACAAACTGCAGTCACTGTTTGCGACCAACTGTCGGGCAAAGAGGATAATAACAAGAGGCCTTGAACTTCATCATCAAACTTAATGTCAACTGACACTAAGCGGGACAAGATCGAATTAAGATTATTGATATGAGTTGTAACTGACCCACCCTCTTTCATTCGAGTTGTCACTAGCTCTCTGATAAGATAGACCTTATTCGCTGCCGAAGGCTTCTCATACATGTTGGATAGTGCGTCCATCATACCACGGGCTGTGGTTTCTTTCATGACGTTAAACGCCACATCTTCCGACAACGACAATGTAATACAAGCCCTAGCTTTCTTGTCTAACTTCTTCCAATCTGCTTCTGACAACTTTTCTGGTTTTTCATCCTCGAACACTACATCCAAGTCTTTCTGACAAAGTAGTGCCTCAATCTGCATCTTCCACCAACCGAACTTCTGTCCGTCAAACTTCTGTATCGAAACCTTTCCGTCTTCTGCCATAACAATGACTAAAACGAAAAACTGGATAAAAAAACAGAGACAGACACAGCAACACGAGCCTGAACTTAACGATTGTTCTACTGAACTCTGTTAAACAATCAACCTATTTAACGTGCAGCGGAATAACGAACTGTAAATCAGAAACCGAAACTTTAAACTGAAACGATAAACCTGACAAACGCGGTTGGCACTGGTTCTAAGTTTCTTTAAATTTCTTCTGACTTGAAACTGTTCTTCAACGAAAATAGGATCTTGATTCGCTGTTATTGACTCGTACTTTGCAAAGTAGGATCTCGACTCGCAAAACTTCTGCCTTCTTTTCAACCTTCCGGTCGATCGCTGGATACGTCGGCTAGCTGCCAACACCGAAAACCTAGATCGACAACCTGAATCTGACCTGTGGCAACTGGTGGCAGCGAAACCCTAGCAGCAGTTAGCGGTAACGCGGCGGAACCCTAGCCCCGATCACTGGTGCAGCGGCGACACGCGGAACTGGTTCACCGTGTTCTTCGTGTGATCCGAACCTAAGCTCTAGATACCACTTGTTAGGATTAAACGCACACACGAAACTGAACACGACACGAAAGCAATAAACGAACACGAGGATTTAACGTGGTTCGGTCTAAACTGACCTACGTCCACGGGTGGCAACTAGGTATTTTTTTTATATAGAGACTGAACTAGGGTTAGTAAATTATTATGCAAGAAATCTAAACCGGGCCGGGCTTGGGCCCGACCGCCCACACCCGTCTCCTCTTTTGACTTCTTATAATAAACCGGGCCAACAAGGCCTACGAACCCAACAGCTAGAATTAAGTTTAACCGTTTGTGATATGTGATTTTACGTACACTCAATCTCATGAATTGATATTCTAGGGTTTTGTTAATGGAATATATAAATTAGGGGTGTAAATGAGCCGGGCTCGAATTGACTTACGAGAGCTTGAGCTTGAGTTTGGCTTGTTTCGAGCTTATTTTCTGAAGTTATTTTGTTATTAATTAGTTTATATGCGTTGTTAAGATTTTTTTATATTTTGAGAAAAATCTTAAACAAGCCTAAGCTCGACTCGAGCTCGTGTAGTGCTTTAACCAAGTCGAAGCTTGGCTCTAGCTCGACTGTGCAGTGTGAAGTTAATATGCATAAGTTCAAAAGAGTTAAAATTTAGAAATACACGAGGCTTGTTAAGGCTCAACGAGCCTCCCAAACAAGGATCGAGCTTGGGCTTGATAACTGAAAGAGGTTTGTTTGAGCCTCAACCTCAGATTGAGATTGAATTAGCTCAACTTGTTTCAAGGTTTTTATTAATTCGAGCTTGAGTAGTTGCGAGCGGCTTGGTTCATTTGCACCACTAATGTAAATGGAAGAATCAAGGTTTAAACAAGCGGAAACGAACCTTGAGGCGTTTTCCTGCGGCTTCAGTTTATAGCTGTTAAGATATTCAACTCAAAACACTAATAAAGAAGGTACTTACCAATAACATTTGTGAAAACATTCACACCTTTTTGAACAGTGAGTGCTTACAACTGGTTAGCAGCTTTTGTTCCTTAGGGCTGCTGGTCTTTCTCAATGCGTTTTCAAATGCAAGCAAATCTTGAGGGTCAATGCAAGGAAGCGAAAGCAAAATTTTTAAATATTTAAATAACTATTTTTTAAAAGTCGTGGAATTTTATATTTTAAGTTTTTTTTTTTAAATTTTAAAAATGGGAATTGGTGATTTATTAACTTGTTTGGGTGCTGGATCTTGCTTACAGAAGCTAACAAATATTTCACAGAAGTGCTGCTGTATCCTTGTTTTTTTAAAAGAAACCTACAATAAGTCACAACTAACAATTATTCAAACTTAAAAGCATATAGTACAAGAATAATATAGGTTGCTGAATGTTTGGTCAAAAAGTGTTTTTAAGTTAACCACGTACGCTTCACCCAGACAAAAAACTACTGACTTTGACTCGAACCCATATTGACTCGTTACCCAACCTGCCCGTTTTGCAACTTCTACAACTACAAGTGGCCTTGATAACTTGTAAATAGGGGGTGGATGTAAATGAGTCAAGCCGTTCTAAGCTACTTGAGGATGGCTCGCTAAAAGCTCAAATCGAGTCGAAATTAAATAAGCATGAGCCGGAAAATAAGTTTGAGCCCGAGCTGCTTGCAAGCCTAAATGAGCCCCTATTATTTGTATAAATTTCATTTTATAATAAAAAATGTATTATAAAATATGAAGAATAATACTATTGTGATTTAGGTTTCATCACTAGCATTGGATGAACACCACAATAGTGTTATTTTCCGCTGAATTTGGGCATGTTTTTTAAAATTTGTTTTTTTGATTGTTGTGCAAGTTACTGATGTTTTACTTTAGTGTATGGTTAGGGGTTGACCTTTTGTGATGGTAGTGTTTATGTTTGAAGTTGAAGATTTGTCATGTTGCTAACTTGCTATCCAAAACTGGAAACTAAATTTTTGAAGCATTGCAGACGGTACCGGTTAACCCTAAACCTTTCTTGAACAACTTGACTGGGAAGTCTGTGATTGTGAAGCTCAAGTGGGGAATGGTGTACAAAGGCTTTCTTGTCTCTGTTGACTCATACATGAACTTGCAGGTATACTACTGACTTTCTGAGTATGGCTTTGTTTTTAGCGGTTGAGTTTTGTAAGCCTACCTATTTTGTTGCTTGTTGCATCTCCTTTTTTTTTTAAAGAAATTTATAGTTTTCAGATACGTAACAAACATTTTAAAAGTTCATAGCTTTCTTTGTCATAAACTTGTACTATTTGCAATTACATATACAACCCAAAAACACACTACTTTTCAAATTTTAAAGTTTTGAAATTCTTAAAAGGATATAATATATGCTTCTAATATTAGCTTTTGTTTTATTGTTCAGTTGTCAAACTCTGAAGAATACATTGATGGCCAGTTTACTGGAAATCTTGGAGAGATTCTGATCAGGTGTGTTTTTTTTATAGCTTATAAAATCATAACTTCTCTTTCTTATTTTAAGTATTAAGTTCTATTCAAATATTTTGTTTTTATGCCATTCTTGAGTTTTGTTGAGCTGATAATAGTTATGGTAGTTGTATACTTCGGTGAATTTCTTTAGTAAAGCATGATTCTGAGCATCTTTGATCAAGAAATACATGACATATTGATTACCAGCTGCCTAAAGAGTGGATTTGTTAGGTTATTGTGTATCTTCTTATGTTTCTGATGTACATCTCACACGAGTTAAGATATGGGGCAAAGTGGGGTTTAGTAATGGGTTGAGGTAGGTAGTTTGCACGCTGATAAAAAATGAACAGAATCGGGTTGATCTGTCAACAGTTTTATTAGTTTCTGAAAGTTTAAGTCATTAAATGTGATTTTATAAGCTATATTGTTAAAATGATATTTAATTTGTTTGTACAAGTTCTAAAAGGTTGGCAACACTTGAAATTTTGAATTCACTTTTTGTGACTTTTTAAGTATTAACACGTTTGACGTGCTGGGCCGGTTACTTTTTTAGACAAGTTACAAAATTCTGAGCTATGTGGCTTGTTAGAGATACTTGTAAATTTTTAATTTCTTACTCAAGCCGTCAATTATGTACATCATTGTATTCAAGAGAAATTTAATCATACTGAAATGGTCTACCTGCTTTATAATGCTTATTGGCAGAACCGTGTTCTTAATGTTTGTAGTGTATACGCGATACACAACTTTTTTTGTTCCTACTTTTTTTTGTTTTTTTGTTTTTGTTTTGGTGGCTGCAAATGAGCGGGCTGGGTAACGGGTCAAAACGAGTAGGTTTTATGCGGGCCAACTTTGTTTTTTTCAAAATTATTAGTTTTTTAAGTTTAGTGTTGATACATTTATACTAAACTTTTACAGTTTCAGTTATAATTGAAATTTCTGGCTAAAGGTTGATATTTGTGTTGGATATGCAGATGCAACAATGTTCTCTATCTCCGAGGTGCGCCAGAGGATGAAGAAATTGAGGACGCAGATCGTGACTAGCGCAAATGCAGTTAGATTTATCTGTTTTAATTTCAACATTCTATGTTCTTGTATGTAGATGTTAGATCCAAAACGACACTCAATTTAGCAAGCTTGAAGAACCGTTTGGTGCAAGTTCAATTTGATGGATGTGCATTATCTCTGAGTTGTGTTAGTATGAATGTATCAGACAATGTTAAATGTTGGTTTCTTTTTCTTGACAATGTTAAATGTTGGTTTCTTTTTCTTGACTAAAAACTTGAAATTTATTGGTTGATATGGTCATAGTGATGAGAAATTGGGGTGTTACTTTCTGAATGTTGGGTTTGATATTAGTCATATTACCTTCAACCGGTAACCCCTTTATTTTTAATTCTAAATCTAAAAACTGAAATTCTAATTTTTTTTTGTTCTTTTGGTGTTGGTTCTGACTTTCGAGTGGTCTTTGCTTGCTTAAATGTTCAAAGAAAACAAGCAAAAGTTTTAATTTTGTCAATTAGTACTTAGTATTTTTTTTTATATATAAATTGGTGGCTCAATGGTAGAGCACTCACTTTTCTAGTGAGAGGTAGGGGGTTCAAACCTCACCACCTCAATGGTAGAGCACTCACTTACCTTATATAAAGTAAGCTTTTTTTTTTTTTTTTTTATTAAAAGTTAGTGATTAAAGTTTGCTCAAAAATTAATTTTGCTAATAATGTTTTTTGGTATTTGTATCTTACAGACAACGCTTTTGGATTATATCAGGAAAAGCAAGGTTGGCATTCTCTATGATTAAAAGTTATTTCTTGATGTAGTTTAAAGTTAATTTTTTTACTAGATAATGAAAAACATGACATTTGACAGGTGGCAGCTTCTGAAGCTGGTGGGATCACGCAAGGAATTGGCGCGTATAAGGTCGAAGTGCCGATTGATGGTACAATGCGACCGTGCGTTTTTCTTGACACTCCTGGACATGAGGTAATTTTATTAGATTCTTATGGATTTATGTCAAAGGTCAAAGCATGAAATTTTTTGATACGGGTCAGGTGGGCTGACCCATAGACTTTTTTGTGTCCAGTTTATTAATTGGTAAGATAAACAAACTGAACGTTTAATGAACCGTTTGGCGGGGAGTTCGTTATGTAAACGAACATGAACAAAAGTTTTTTTTACCTAAATGAACAAACATGAGCACGCGCCCCGTTCTTTCATTTATGTCCCTGAACGTTCGTTTGCATTCATTCATTTAAATTCGTTTACGTTCGTTTGTTTGCATTCATTTATGTTCATTACCTTTATGTCTGTTCCTTAATATATCCATTTAAATATTTTAGACCCATTACACTTTAGCCTTGTTTTAATAATCTTTTAGGCCGAACACATTGTTCTCCACACTACTTTTAACTGCTTTCGCTCGGTTATGTTTGTTCATCAATGTTCAGTTATGCTATTTCATTCACGTTCGTGAACCATTCGTTTATATTGTTAACGGACATAAACATGTACACTCAGTTTCTTAACTGACGACCACGAACAAGCAAACCCCGTTAGTCTAGTACTCTAGTTCTTTGTGTTCGGTCATTTGTTTGTTTAATACGCGAACATGCTCTGTTCGATTCATTTACAAGTCTACCATTTAGAGACTAAAAACAATATTTTGCAGGCTTTTGGTGCAATGAGAGCCCGTGGAGCTAGAGTTACAGATATTGCAATTATTGTAGTGGCTGCAGATGATGGGATACGTCCTCAAACGGCTGAAGCCATAGCCCATGCCAGATCAGCTGGTGTGCCAATAATAGTTGCTATTAATAAGGTATAATAAATGTAATCAAATTCTCGTTTCCAGTTTTGGTTACATATTTTGCTAATTTTTACATATTATTACTTTTTATATATTTGTAGAAGATAAGGAGGGAGCAGCAGATAGAGTAATGCAAGTTATGCAGGAGCTTTCTTCAAACGGTTGTCAACCGGAAGATTGGGTTGGTGATGTACCTATGGTTCAGGTACAGGACAAAAGACCTTATTTATTGTTATAATATTAATATCCTTTACATGATTCGTATCGTTGTCAATAAAAATAAAACTTTTTTGTTACAGATAAGTGCTCTTACTGGCTTGAATGTTGATGATTTGTTAGAAACCACCATGCTTGTTGCTGAGGTAAACTTATCTGCCTTGGGTGTGTGTTGGGGGGGGGGGGGGTTGATGTCGAAAATGGTAAATTTTGGTACATATTGAAATGGTTCAGGTTGGGTACATAGTTGTCCAGAAATACATATTGTTCAAACTTTCTAGTCGTTTTGAAAATATTATTGTGTCATGCATGAATGATTACAAAAAATACATTATTTATGCGGTAATCTAGTTTGTTGAAGTAAAATGATTCAGAAGGTTTTATGCATTGAAAATATACTTTGGGTGACTGTCAGCCCATTTGGCCTGCTTCCTTCTGGCGGGTCAAATTTTGATTTAGTAGCTGTTGTTTTAGTAAAGGGATGTAAGTTCAACTTATTTAATTTATCTTAGATATTAAATTGAGGTTCTGATTTTGTGTTCTTTTTTCTTATTAGCTGCAAGACTTGAAGGCTAATCCTGATAGAAACGCGAAGGGTACCGTAATTGAAGTGGGTCTTGAAAAAGGAGATGTGGTTGTCTGTGGTGAAGCCTTTGGAAACGCAAAAGGACCTGTAGCTACTTTTATTGTGCAAAATGGTACACTTAAAAAAGGAGATGTGGTTGTCTGTGGTGAAGCCTTTGGAAAGGTTGGTAAAAAGCATTAAATAGTTAACAAAAATTAATACTTTTAAGAATCTTGAATGTAAAACGTACTTTTATTATGTCGTATTTGATGGCTTAAACGTATCATGCAGGATCAAGTGCCAATCGGTTCTGCAGAAGTTCGGGCGGTGTTTAGCAGCGGAAGTGGACGGATTGCTGGATGCATGGTGACCGAGGGAAAAGTAACTAAAGATTGTGGAGTTAGGGTTTTGAGGAAAGGAAAGAAGGTTTTTGTAGGCGTTCTTGATTCTTTGAGACGGATCAAGGAAGATGTGAAAGAGGTATGCTAAGTTCAGCATTTTCTTACATCCACGGGTCAGGTCACATGGGTTTGACCAGTGCAGACCAACCCACAAACACTTTATACTCATCTTTTTGAGTTTTTAAAAAACTTCACCTAACAGTAACCAAGTTTCCCAAGCGTTTCACTAAAGTCAGTATTTTAAGTCACTCAACTTTCATTAGTGTCACAATATTATTTAGTTTTATCATAAATGTTAAATTTTTTTATTTATTTTTTTTACAAACAAGTCTAGCAAATGAAACTTATGTGAATCTCCATTACTATTTAGCGATAATTTCTTTTATTAACTTGAAATAGGACGCAAGAGCGAATAAAAAATCATTAAGTAATAAATAAGTTTCATGATTGTTAAATTATAGTCAACTTGGAAAAAAGAATAATCATTAAATAGTAACCTAGTTTCATAAATGTTTCATTTGTTTGACTAAATATTCATTTTTTCAACATTTAAAAAAAATTAAATAGGATTGAGACAGAATGAAAGTTTTGTGTAAAGTTACTCCTTTATGAAACTATATTATTAATGATTTACACTTTTTTCTTAAAAAAAGCAATTTGAGGTTTATAAGTAATTAATATCTTTCTTTCGTTGAACAGGTTAACGCGGGACTAGAATGTGGAATCGGTGTTGATGACTTTGACGAATGGGAGGAAGGTGATGTAATCGAAACGTTTAATACTATTCAAAAAAGACGAACACTTGAAGAAGCATCGAGTACAAATGACAGCCGCGTTTAAAGAAGCTGGAATCGCGATATAATATTAAAAAAGAAAACATAAAACACATATTCCACTGTTCATCCTTAGATTATTTGTTGTGACCGAAGTCCCAATACAAGATACTCAACAACCGAACATTAGTCATATGATCAACTCGCCTTCTATCATACTTGTATGCTACTACATTGTACATAGAAATAGAATCTGAGCTTGTAAAGAGGGACAAAACCGACGTTTCACATAGTCTAAAAGCTCGAGTTTGGAAGTTGTAACAGGAGAGAGGTTGTAGGGAACAAGATTTCTATATTTGTGGGTCAAATGTTTTGATCATCTTGTATTGTTCTTTTTTTTCACTTGGATGAATGTTAAAAACATTATTCTTTGCCAGTGAATACATTCGTGGTTATCGTATATATTTTAATAGTCATCATATTATGATCTGATTTGGGTTTTATTCTTCTTTATTAGCATTACCACGTTGACCAACCGTGTTATCAGTCACATTACCACCAACAGTAGATTATTTTGAGTATTGCATTCGCGTATCACAAAAATGTACTTTTTAGACGAGTAAAAACTGATACGCAAACTTGCAGTCGTGTCTCTAACGGCCATTTTCGTGTAATTGTTCTCACATGATTATCGAGATATAACAAACTCGTAAACTTAATATTATAATGACAATACATTAACATAATCCATACATTAATTATTGATAAGATAATTCTAAGACAATGTATACATGCATATATTTGACTTTTGACCAACTTGTCAAACCTGATACTAATCATATGATTTGATTAGTTAGTTAATATTCGACTCGGGATGGTGTGCTAACTATGGTTAGTTAGATTCTTACAGCCTCTTCCACCTGAAAACAACAGGTAAAATTTAATTTTTAATTTAATTTTTTCATCAGTTAAAAGCCAAAAAGTGTAATATCAGCAAAGTGTACCAATGGGCTATTGATGATCCCCATTGTCTGTAAATTGAACCGCTTTCTTTAGCCAGATTTCTCATATTAGTAACATATATAAGAGATTCCGATAGCCGGTTTAGTAGATTAATTAGAGCAATCACTTCATGTCTTTGTAACTGCAGCTGTAATAAAAAAAACAAAATAAATTAATAACCATATAGATGTTTTGACTCAAACGGGTCGATTTGGGTTATGTTTTTACATGCCAAGAACAGAATATAAAACCTAAAGAAGATAGCTTAAAACCGCGACACCGCGTAAATCATTTTATTCAAAAGAGTATACTTTATTTGAAATATTTAACAGACTGGAATCATATTTAACAAAATAATTATTTATAAAAAAATGTAACTTTTTTCAAAAAGTGTTTACGAGTTAATTTGGCCCATACCACCATAATCATATTAACCACTGTTGGTCACAATCGGATCTTGAACTAGAAAAACAAAACAGAAAATATGGACCAGATTTCTACTAACTTTTGTAGTTGTATTTCTTATAACAAAACTGATTTTTTTAGTAGTACATAATCAAAGAAACAAACCCCTCTATTTATAGAGTGGGAAACACAAAACTACTTAGACATCCACTTGACACACAAGTTGGTCTTACACCCTTATCCTACCCACTTGTTATCTTCTACAAATCTTCTTATATAAGCAACCTGAATTTTCAGTCCAAGTGGCTTGCAACTTGTTTTATTTTTACTACTAAACTTTAACCTAAAGTTAAATATGAAAACTGTTTTTACCGGCTGGTAAAAACCGAGCTGAACAGTAACACGGAATCAACTAACATTCACCCCCTTGATTCCGTTCTTCAAAAGCTGTTAGGTCTTCAACTCCTAGAATTTCCCTCATCTCGATAAACTTGACTCTTGTTAAGGCTTTAGTC
Organism: Bidens hawaiensis; assembly: GCF_021521415.1. Lineage (NCBI taxonomy): Eukaryota > Viridiplantae > Streptophyta > Magnoliopsida > Asterales > Asteraceae > Bidens > Bidens hawaiensis. The sequence goes on from NW_027494746.1 coordinate 250,542, forward strand.
AAAATATCGGCTTCTTGTTCATCTCCACTCACGTGCTCTATCTTCACCAAATTCTTTTCCACACATTCTCGGATGAAGTGATACTTAGTATCAATATGTTTGCTTCGTCCGTGAAATACTGGATTTTTCATTAACAAGATTGCAGACTTGTTATCCACACGTAGTGTTATAGCTTCCACACTTTTCTCAGTTATCTCCTCTAATAAACCTTTCAACCAGATTGCTTGACAAGCTGTAGCGGTTGCGGCTATAAATTCAGCTTCACAAGATGACAAAGCAACTGTATTTTGCTTTTGACTACACCATGCTATCGGACCACCCCCGTAATAGAACACCATGCCTGTTGTGCTCTTGCCATCCATACGATCAGTCGCATGAGAGCTGTCACTATAGCCTACTAACTTTGCATCTCCATTTTTCTTGTAGCGAATCCCGAAGTCAATCGTGCCTTTTACATACCTCATCACATGTTTCACAGCTTGTGAATGTGATGTCCTTGGGGACTCCATAAAACGACTAGCTATGCCAACCGCATAACTAATATCTGGTCGTGTGTGTGTTAAATATCGAAGACAGCCAATTATTCTTCGGTATTCAGTGGCATTAACACACTCTTGATCCTCATCTTTTCCAAGTTTTAGACTTGGGTCCATTGGACATTTTGTAGGATTGCATTCCCACATATTTGCATCTTTGAGAATCCTCGTGGCGTATCCAGCTTGTTTCAAAGTGATACCCTTCTTGTCTTGTTTAACTTCTACTCCCAAGTAATAAGTTAACAAACCCAAATCACTCATTTCAAAGCGATTTTGCATCTGTCTTTTGAATGCATTGATCTCATCTTTACAAGGTCCTGTGATGATTAAATCATCCACATAAACTCCCACAATTAACGAACCAGCCTTGCTGATTCTCTTGTACACAGCATGTTCTCTTGGACAACGAGTAAAACCAAGCTGTTTTAGTGTTGCATCCAGCTTCGAGTTCCAAGCTCTTGGAGCTTGTTTCAAGCCATACAAGGCTTTGGATAGCTTGTACACGAGGTGTTCTTTTCCCGGTTTCTCAAATCCTTCAAGTTGAGATACATAGACATCTTCTTTCAATTCTCCATTCAGGAATGCGGTTTTGACATCGAGGTGGTGAACTTCCCATCCATCTTGTGCGGCTAAAGAAAGAATTAACCAGACAGTTTCCATTCGGGTAACCGGAGCAAATACTTCGTCATAATCGATACCGTGCTTTTGAACATAACCTTTTGCAACAAGTCTTGCTTTGTAACGGGTTATGTCACCTTTGGCGTCTCGTTTGGCTTTGTAGACCCACTTTAGACCAATTGGTTTAACACCTTTGGGTGGTTGAACCAATTTCCAAGTGTCATTCTTCTCGATCGAATTTAATTCGTCTTGCATAGCAATTCTCCATTCCTTGCTATCTTTGGCCTCACTAAATGAACCCGGTTCTTCATTAAGTAACAGCAGGTCTGGGTCTTCAAATCGAGGTGGGTTAAATGGGATTTGTTGCAATGATTGGGTTCTTGAATAAACATTATTCAGCTGTCGAAAACCTTGGGTAGGAGTGTTGTTGGTACATGTGTGTCAGTAGTTCATAGTCTAGCATTTGTAATCGAGTTTGTAATGTAATTATGTTTTGTTTATGATTGTTTTGTAATACGCGAAGTTGTCAACAAGTTCGCTATGGCGAACTTGTTGAATCAGCGAAGTTATGGACAACTTCGCCAATGGCGAAGTTGTCGTGTATAAAACTGTTTCGCTGAAACAGTTTGAGAGTAGTTCGTTTTAGGGTTTGTTGCAGTTGTTCAGTGAACGTGTTCGTGTCATAGTCTGTAACAGTGACCGTGAGTCACGTGTTCGGTTATCAATATAACGTGGTTAAGTTATTGCTTGTGTGATTCTATCTCTACACTCGTAACTACCTGCGCAGGGATTCCGCACCTGCGTTGTTAGCGATATCCCGTGTACGATCCGTCCAGGAACCTACAATTGGTATCAGAGCCAATCGGCTCGATTGTGAGGTTCGGGATTTCACGCGGGTGTAGAAAACGTCTCGTTTGACCTATTCGCGGGACGTGTTTTTGTTGGGATTGAGTTTTGTTAGTGCTTGACAGTCTTTTTCAAGCCTTTGCATTGATCGGGAGCTGCTGGATTGACGAAAACAGATCTGAACAAACTTCCCTGTTCATCGGGCGAAGTTACCGTTCATAGGGCGAAGTTACCATTCTTCAGGCGAAGTTGCCGTCGCTGGAATTAGGGTTTTTGGCGAAGATATAAGGATTAGCGAAGTTAACCACAACTTCGCTCACTTCATAAGTTCGCCTTAGCGAAGTTATCCGCAACTTCGCTTCATACCCAAGTTCGCTCAACTCATAAGTTCGCCAGAGCTAAGCGAAGTTATTTTTTAACTTCGCCAAATCTAGCGAATTTAAGAACTCAGCGAAGTTCTCTTTTCAGCGAAGTTAACTTTCAAGCGAAGTTATTCTTAACTTCGCCTACTGAGCTGTTTTAATATTTTTTTTGTTTTTTCCAGGTTTTTCAGGTTTTTGCAAGGATGTCGTCGATCAACATCTCCGATTTGGTCAAGATGGAAGTAGAAGCGGGGTCTGCCACTAAGGCCCCGAGGCTGATGAAAGGAACTGACTTCGTGGCATGGAAGGACAGATTCATCCAATATATTAAATATCAGGATGCAAAGATGTGGGTGTGCATCCAGGATGGATATATCCCACCAACCATGGTGTACGAAGGTCGTGATGTGGTTAAGAAGTACAGCAAGATGGAGGAAGAGGAGAGGAAGATGTACGAAGCCGAAAGCAAGGCTCACGCAGCTATCACTATGGCTCTTCCACAGGAGATCCTTCATACTTTCAGAAAGTATACATCGGCTCGAGAGCTTTGGGATGCTCTTGAAAATAGATTCGAAGGAAATGTGGGCATTCGTGCCTCGAAGATTAAACTGTTGAAGACTCAGTTCTCTGTCTTCAAATTTTTGAAGAACGAATCTCTGGATGATATTATCACTCGATATTATCATCTAATGACAGAGCTAAACAACTATTCGATTGCTTACAGAGAAGAGGAGATAGTTGAAAAGCTTCTCGATGCTCTCCCGCCGAAGTGGGAAATGTACACAGTTCTGATGAGGGAAGACAGAGACTTTCCTAATTGTGATTTGGAGACAGCAGTAAACAAGCTCAGAACCTTTGAGCTTAATATGGTACGTAAAGAGACACCAACAGATCAGATTCAAGACCCTGGTATGTATGGTGCCAAACTTAACTCAGGCTCAAGTTCGAAGCCTGAATCTGCTGCTTACTACTCCAAAGGAGAGTCAGGTTCTAGCTCTTCTCATGAAGGAAACGTTTCAGTGAACATGAACGGTGATGTTTGCTTTGCTGCTGGAGGTTCAAGTGCTTCGAAACCTCAAACATCCAACAGTAGTTTCTCTCCTAGTGCCTCAAGCAATAACTATTCCAAGATGCCAATGAGTGTCAAATCTGCTGAAGAGCAGTTTGCAGTCTATGCATCTTTTATTGCTTCATATGAGAACTACATACAAGGGAAGATTGTGGACCCTGCTGCTTTGGATGAGGATTATGACCAGATCGATGCTGATGATCTGGAGGAGATGGATTTGCAATGGCAAATGGCCATGATAGTGAGGCGAGTCAAGCGTTTCATGAATAAGACGGGGAGAAAGTTTGTTGGTGGTAGGCCCGGATTCGACAAGTCTAAAGTGAGGTGCTATAACTGTCAACAGTATGGGCACTTTGCTAAAGAATGCAGAAACGAGAGAGTTGAACGGGGTCAAGGCCGGTCAGCACAGCCTACTGGGATTAGTAGAGAAGTCAATGCCATGTTGTCTAGAGAAGCCGGTGAATACAACTGGAACCTGCATGGGAATGAAACTGGTGAGCAGGCGAATATGGCAAAGGTAGAAAATGAAGATTGTGAGAAGATGACTGGAGAAGAGAAAGCTACTGGTGAAGAGAAAGCTTTCATGGCAGATAACGATGGTCAACCCTCCGAGGTAAGTCCTAAACCAGTTTGTACAAAATGTGAGAATTTGTCTGAGCAACTTGCGACCATAACTGATCAGTATGTTCGTTTAGATGCTGAATTTAAAAATCTTAAAGAAGATCATCATTTTACTAAGGCAAGAGAAAACAGTTTTAAAGTTAAAATAAAAGCATGTGAAAAAGATGTCAAAAGCTTAAAAACTAAACTTGCTGAAAAAATTGATGTAATTGACCTAAGCTATGAGGTTTTAGAAGAAAAAACTAAACTTATTGCTGAACGTGAAAAGCAGATTGCTGACCACCAGGTGAAAGTGGTGGAACTGAACCGAAAACTCGAGCAGTTCCGAAATTCCTCAGCTATTCTTGATCACCTTGTTAGTGATCAAGGTACCTCTCCAAAGAGAGGAGGAATTGGTTATCACGAGGTTCCACCACCGTATAACCATAATTACACTTTTAACCCTAGTGTACAGAAATCTGCTGAGTTTGAAGTTCCTCAGACAGTTCCCATCAAGGTTACATTTAAAGAACCAACTGTTAGTAATGGCGAAACGAGTTCGCCTGTTTCTAGTGTAAATATTTCTGTTACGAGTCCAGTCTCATCGGATTCGGATAAGTTGTCCGAATCTGGTAAGACGAAAGAGAATGTAGTGTTACCCACCGGTGGAGATAAAAATAAATCTTCTAAAAAGTGTACTCCACTCAACCCGTATGTCCCACCTTATGTGAGACGAACGGCTGGTAACACTGCCTCTACATCCAAACCAACATTTGACAAGAAATTGGAGAGTCGGTGTTGCTTTAGATGTAACAAATTAGGGCATTTAGTTGCAGATTGCCCTCTGGAGCCGAGATTCAGAGGTGTGAAGCCAAATAAAAATGAGAATAAGCGTCATTTTGTTCCTGCTAAAAATGAAAACTTTAAAAAATGCCAAAATGTAACGAATTCAAGTTTTCATAAAAACCAACCTCATTTTTACAACCAAACCTCAAGATATAACACTTTCAATTCTCAAAGGTTTGGAAGGCATTACACCCAATCTGCAAGGAGATTCCCTAACAGGACTTACAGAAATTATCCTGACGCTAACTTGAGAAAGCCAGGGTACGGGACGTATCGATCCAAGACCAATTGGTCTTGGGTCCCAAGATTCTAACTCTTTGTTTTATTGTGCAGGAACAGTTGAACAGGGCTGCAAACAATCTTTGGATTGTAGATAGCGGCTGTTCCAGGCACATGACAGGCAACAAACACTTGTTGCAAGACTTAAAACCTGTTCAGGGAGCTAGAGTTAGTTTTGCTAGTGAAAGCGGTGGAAGGATTACCGGTAGAGGAACTGTGTCGAATGGGAGAATGACACTTGAAAATGTAAACTTTGTGGAGGAATTAAAGCACAATCTGCTGAGTGTGTCGCAGATTTGTGATAAAGAATACACTGTCCATTTCACTAAGAATGAAGCGATTGTATTGAAGCCTGGTTTTCATATACCAGAAGAATGGATAGTAATGAAAGCTCCACGTGAAACGAATACATACGTGATGGATATGAGGTCTACTGAAATGGCCACCGGAGAATCCTGTTTAATGACAAAGGCAAGCGAATCAGAATCAGAATTATGGCACAGGAGAATGGGACATATTCATCTTCGTAAGATGAACTTCATTGTCAAAAATGGGCTTGTGATGGGCGTTCCCTTAAAGAGTTTTAACTTTGAAGATAAATGCATAGCGTGCAAGAAGGGAAAACAACACAAGAAAAGCCATCTCACCAAGACGATCAACTCAATTGCTGGTACTCTAGAACTACTTCATATGGATCTCTTCGGTCCGGTGAATGTACAAAGTCTAGGCGGTACTTCTTACTGCTTGGTGATAACTGATGATTACTCGCGATACTCGTGGGTATATTTTCTGAAAACGAAAGACGAGACGACTCAGATGGTGAAGAATCTAATTACAAAAGTCGAGAACGTCATGAGTAAATCAGTTAAATTCATCAGAAGCGACAATGGGACAGAGTTCAAGAACTTTGAGATGGAAATCTTTTGTCTTCAGAAGGGTATTGAGCATCAATACAGCGCTCCGTATACTCCACAACAGAACGGAGTAGCTGAAAGGAAGAACCGAACGTTGATTGAAGGAGCCAGAACTATGCTGGCAGACTCAAAGCTTCCTGTGATGTTCTGGGCTGAAGCAGTTGCTACAGCCTGCTATGTTCTGAATCGGGTGTTAACCGTTAAGAGACTTGGAAAAACTTGTTACGAGCTTATGCACGGAAGGAAGCCCAACTTGTGCGGTCTTGAACCTTTTGGGTCTCCTTGTTCGATTTTGAAGACTAATTCGAAATTTGGTGAAGTAGCTGATGAGGGAATCCTAGTCGGTTATGTTGTTGGGACTCCCAACAGACGGGTCTTCAATACGACAACTTGCAAGGTGGAGGTGGTTTGTAACACCGACATTACTAGTTACCAACCGCCAAAACCAAGCAATGGACCTGCTGAGCTGTTTGACTATGTTAAACTTTTTAAGTCGTTTAACGTACCTACTTTGGAAATTTCTGAAGAAGACGAAAGAGCAGTGACGAAGATGATATTTGATGAGGAAGAGGAGGTAGTGCAACATCAGATGACAGAAAAATCTCAGCCTTCCACATCAAACCCTATCGATACCCCTGCGGCCTCAACTGAAGATGAGTTTATTAATCCTTTTCACTCTCAGCCTGAAACTACCATAGATGAGATCTCTTCAAACTTGGAAGACAATTTGCATGTCGGTGCTGTTCCGACCACGAGAATTCACAAAGATCACCCATTGGAGAATGTTATAGGTGATGTGTCCTCTAGTGTACAAACCAGAAGTAGCTTGAATGAGCACACCTGTGTTTATACAAGCATTAAAGATACAGGTATCATGAACGAATGTTTGTACTCTTGCTTCATAAGCCAAGTTGAACCGAAGAATTATCAAATGGCTTTAAAGGACAGCTCGTGGGTCGAAGCCATGCAAGAAGAGTTGGCTCAGTTCGAAAAAATGGAAGTTTGGACTTTGGTTGAAAAACCAAAGAATGTGCATGCTATAGGCACGAAATGGGTGTTCAAGTGCAAGAGAGATGAAAAGGGATTATCGTGAGAAATAAGGCGAGGCTGGTTGTTAAAGGTTTTAATCAGCAAGAGGGTATTGACTACAATGAGGTGTTCGCTCCTGTTGCCCGGTTAGAAGCGATTAGATTGTTTTTGGCGTTTGCTGCATCTAAAAAGATGAAGGTGTTTCAGTTGGATGTGAAGAGCGCGTTTCTTAACGGGAAAGTTGATGAGGTTGTGTTTGTTGAGCAACCTCCGGGTTTTCCTGACCCAGACTTTCCGGATCACGTATACAGGTTGAGCAAGGCGTTATATGGGTTACATCAGGCACCTCGTGCCTGGTATTCAACGTTATCAGACTACTTGCTGGAAAATGGTTTTGAAAGAGGATTGATTGACAGTACGTTGTTTGTGAAGAGAGAAGGATGTGACTTCCTACTGGTTCAAGTCTACGTGGATGATATCATTTTTGCTGCATCAAGAGTATCCATGTGTCAGGATTTTGAAGCTGTCATGAAGAAACGATTCGAGATGAGTGCTATGGGTGAACTAACCTTCTTTCTAGGATTGCATGTTGATCAGAAGAAGGATGGGATGTTCATTCATCAAACAAAGTATGTTCATGATGTGCTGAAGAGATTCAAGATGGAGGACAGTTCTCCATATGACACCCCAATCTGCGTCAATCACAAATTGGGCGCTGAATCAGATGGTGACGCAGATGTGGACCCTACTCTGTATCGGGCGATAATAGGTTCATTAATGTATTTAACTGCTTCTAGGCCCGATATAATGTTTTCTGTTTGTCTTTGTGCTCGTTTTCAGGCAAACCCAAAGGAATCTCACATGAAAGGTGTGAAGAGGATTTTGCGGTATCTTAAGGGCAAGCCGAAACTAGGGTTGTGGTACCCAAAGGGAGGAGACGTTGAACTGGTGGCATATACAGATTCTGATTATGGTGGATGTAATCAGAGTCGGAAGTCAACAACAGGAGGCTGTCAGTTTCTTGGAGGAAGATTAGTTTCCTGGCAGTGCAAGAAACAGACATCAGTTGCAATTTCAACATGCGAAGCTGAATACATGGCAGCATCCAACTGCTGCTCTCAGGTTTTGTGGATTCAGCAACAATTGCGCGACTATGGTCTGAATTTCTTACTTACTCCTATTTTAATTGATAACACTGCCGCCATCTCAGTAATTAACAATCCCGTGAAGCACAGTAAAACTAAGCATATTGACATTCGTCATCACTTCATACGGGATTGTGCTGAGAAGAAACTGATAAAGATCGAAAAAGTTGATACACTTGAAATTTTGCTGACTTGTTTACAAAAGCGTTTGATAAATCCAGATTTCAAAACCTAATTGAGCTAAACGGGATGATCAATCCCGAGTAACCATGTCTTTGTTTTGAAAAAAAAAAAAAAGGGTCATTTTTGCTTAAAATTAGTCGGTTACCTCAGTTTGATGGACATATCCTCGGATATGTTTTGGTCCTCGTTTTTCGACTTAGAAAATAAGGATAGCCATTAACCGGAAGACTGAAAGTAACCGGGGCAGCTATGACGTGTGTTCTTTCAGTTGCTGAAAATTAGTCGGTCATTCTTAGTAAGAAGGACACATACTTGTATGTGGTCGGTCCAGTTGATCCATCGGATCTTCAGGATAGCCGTTTACCTGACGACTTTGACGTGATCGGGGCGATTGAAATCAAATTTTTTTTAAACGGGAAATGAAATTACTTTTCAAGTCTACTACTTCGTAAGAAGTTCTTTGCTGTGTTTAACAGAAAATTGATCCAACCTTGGAAAATGATATATATACTGATTGTGTGTGCTTAACTAGTGAAGTTATTAGGCTTAAAAGGCTTTAGAACAGTCATTGTATGTCATGGTAAATTTTTATGGTGCGTAAAAGTGTATGTGATACTAACTTAAACTACTCGAATTTACGTGGAAACTCCTTAAGAGTTTTGAATGTCTTCACACATATCTTTCCGAATGATAGGCAGAAAAGCGACTACCCAGTCATACACGAGCCCATGAGTGATCTGATTCCCGTGAAGAAAAAGACATTGCAGTGATCCAGATTCGGGACTTGCAGTAGTTTAATGCTCCGAAGTCAATAAGAATGTTTGGTTAAAAAAAAAAAAAAAAAAAAAAAAAAAAAAAAAAAAAAACATGTATATTTTTAGTACTTATGAGACATAGTAACAATCAAGACTTCTCATGTCTGGAGTAAGAAGAGAACGGGATACAGACATCGTGTATCTACAAGATAATCAGACATTATGGGTCGAAGTCAATTCGGGGTGACTTGGGTATAGCCAAATACGCTTTGAGAATAGATAGAAGACATCATTATCTCTGAGTTGTTGCCAACTTAAAAGTTTGAGCTTAACTGAACCTTAATCCGTATCACAGAAACGATGAAAACCATTTAAGTTATTTACATGCTTGCAACCTGTTTCTCTATGTCATAATACAGCTAAAACACGGATCCAAGTGACAGTCACATAGTTAGTATGATTCCTGTTGGGATCTTTTCTAAAACGTAGTGGTCCCTGACTAGACTGAAATTTGATCCCTTATTTCGTTAAAATTTTTTATAAGTTGTGTTATTGTAAAACTGGTTACTTGGACATGATCATTTTTGTTTAACTCTTTTTGGAAACTTCTAATGTTAAGTGCAAGATTATTCAAACTTAAAGGGCTGATTTTGAAAATACGGGCGAAGTTGTTGAATTTGGCGAAGTTGTGCTTAACTTCGCCTAGGCGAAGTTAAGCGTAACTTCGCCTGAACCAACTCAGCCCTATATAAGGACTTTCAAACGGAAACAGTAACATATATTGCAAATTTTTCCGGCGAACATAATATCAAATCCATATTATCCGATATCGTGTTTTCATTCCGTTTTCGATCCTTGATTTCAGTTTCTTGTGCTCATTGACGGTATGTGTGGTCAATATCATTCACATACTTACTCGTTCGGTATAGTTTTACCCGGTTCGAGACCTCGGGTCGTCGAACCTTCAAAACCATGATTTTCACTGTTGTGTTACGTGTTCATGGACGTCCTTTACGTCTCAATATCATTAATCCATGCCGTTATTCACTGATGGATCGTCAAATCGGTCCGAAAACATCGGATCTAACCCTTTGAATCTGAACAGTCGCCGTTTCAGATTCAGGCGAAGTTAAGGTTTAGGCGAAGTTATCCACAACTTCGCCAAGAGATTAATTTCGCCTGTGGCGAAGTTATCCGTAACTTCGCCTTGAAGCTTAAGTTCGCCAGTGGCGAAGTTATCCGTAACTTCGCCTTGAACTCAAGTTCGCCTATGCCATTTTACTTAACAGTTTTTAGACGAAATTATAGTTGAAGCGAAGTTGTTCCCAACTTCGCCTCACCTATAAGTTCGCCTGTACAGGTTTAATCACAACTTCGCTCGTGGTACTCAGCGAACTTGTGAGCTGCTTACACACTGTCTAACTTGTTTTGTTTGGTGCAGATATGGCTGCTATTGGTGGTGCTGGTGGTGATGGTGGTGATGAGCAACGACAATTCTTTCCAGCCCATAACCAGTACATCACGTTAGATCCAGACGCACGAGGCGTCGAAGACTACAGGGAGATTATCACGTTTCTCCTGCGATCAAGAGTCTTTCACGCGCTGACAAATACACTGCTTATTTCTCTGCCTAACATTGAAGACTTTTGGCAGACAGTGTACTACGATTGCAGGCCTGAGCCTCCGGTGATGCGAGCAACCATAAATGGTCACAACATACAGTTTTCCTCGGAAGACATACGGTTGGCTCTGCAGTTCGGTGAAGAAACTAGAGATGACCCAACGGAGTTCGTAGCTCCTTTCCGGGATGGAGCTTATTTGAGGATGGGTTATTCGGGTCCGCTGGGGGACTCACAGAGGAGGAAAGGGTTTCTGCTAGATCAGTGGCGCTTCCTGATGCATGTTTTAATAGTATGCATGTCCGGCAGGAAGGCAGGAACAGACGGGATGGGCGCGACGATGCAGTCGGCCATGATAGTGCTGACTTACAACCGCAGATATTCATTCAGTCAGCTAATCTTTTACGAGATTGATCGTCAGCGAAGGGCTGTGGCGCGCGAGCGATTCACTATGTATCCTCGTTTCTTACAGATGATTTTAAATCATGTCGCTCCGTCGCTGCCACAGAGACGCCCAATAAGATACGTAGAATGCGTGACGAAACGTATCTTTGCTCAGTGCCGCACCTCGAGCACTCGTAGCAAGCCTGAGCTGCGTCCCAGGCATACTCCTTTATTCGGGTATCTCATCAACCCGGAGTATGTTCCTGCAGGAGGGGACGAGTTCAGAGACCCCCAACCACATCAGGCGGCAGCACCTCATGCTGTATCAGCTGCGCCTGTGGTTTCTACTGTTGCCTCTGCTGCTGTGCCAGCTACTGTATCTCATGCTGTGTCTACTGCTGAAGACGTTGATCTTAATGCTGCCTTTGGCGTACATGGTGTGTTTGATATGGATGTCTCGGGTCCTCAATTTATGGATGTTACCAGAGCAGCTACTTCGGTAGCTGACTCTGATCTAGACGAGACGTTTGCTGAGGCAAGAAGACTTATGGTGTCTCGGGAACGGACTACGGGAAAGAGACCGAGAACGGAAAACGAGGATGAGGAAGAAGTTGATGAAGAGGAGGCAGTGCAGATTGTGCTTAGACGTTCAAGAAGAGAACAGAGAGGTATAGGTTCGGGAGCTGGAGAATCTTCAAGACTAGTACGTTTTGCTCCACCTGCCTTGTCTGGTATGTCTCTTATTACTACTACAGCACAGGTTACAGCGGTCGAGACGTCGGCCCCAGCAATTGTGTCCCTACCACCCCAACCGCTTAATCCACCGGTGGTAGTTGCACGATTTGTGGAGTCGACAATCACTTCTACTGCAGTGTTACCAAGTGTACCACCTGCGGTCACTTCTGCTGATGTCCCGCCAACTCCAACGCCTACTTCAGATTCCGAGAGGATTACATCACTAGAGCGGATTGTTGCTGATCAGACAAAGACCATTCAAAGCCTAGTGGAATCCAATCGACTACAAGCTGCCCTCCTGGTTGAACATGGAAGAATAATAGATGCCTTCAAGGATTACTTGGCATCTCAGGGGGAGAATACTTGTAGGGGCGATGAGTTGAGAACGAAAAGACGAGAAGATCATGACGATGATCCCAATGCACCTTCCGGTGCAGGTGATGAGCTGCCAAGAACCTCTCAGGCTCTTGGGGCTTCCACAACTGAGGGGGAGTCTACAAATGCAGCTGGTGATGAGGTTGTAGTTGTGGATGACGACGCTGATGTTGAAGACGTTATCGATGCTTTGAAGGAGTTGGATGAGGAGGAGGACGATGAGTTGATGGATGATGACGACGTGTTGCCTATGGATGAGATTGAGAGGATTGGAGAACAGATTAATGTGGAAGATGTATTAGAAGAAGGTGAGATTGTGGATGATTCAGTGGAACATGAGATTCCAGCTGTTGAGAGATCAGAATTGGGGGATGAGAGCGTGATAGAAGATACAGTATGGGAGGAGCAGCCGAACTGGAAAGAAGGCTGTGCTCAGTGGTTTGTTAAAACCAAGAAGCCTGCAGTGCCAACGATGTTCAGAAAGACTTATAATATAAAGGGCTATGCAGAGTCAAAGAAGGGAATCATATGCTGGTTGTACGACAAAGAGCTGAAACTATTTGTGATCAAACGGTACGACGGCATTCAGTACTTTAAGAGATTGTTGAGATCTCTGAATTCCTTACCAGAATGTGAGGTGAAAGATTTAGCGAGATTGGGGCTGATCAATAGAAGCAATGATGATATGGCAAGAATCATTGAGAAGATCGTATGGAAAGAAGCCATTAAAGACAAAAAGTTTGAACTGCTAAAGCCTCAAAAAGGAAAGTTGATAGAAGACAAAGATCGTGGAATGAGGGCTGACGGCAAACCATGGATGGTTATGAAGTATAAACCAGTCCGTCATTTGAAAGAAGTACCGATGAAAGTTATGCCCAAGAACGTCCTAAAAGATTTAAAATGGTGGTACGTAGATTGCGAGACAGCTGAGGCGGTAATGGAAGATGAGGATGAACAAGAAGTACTTCGGGTTTACGACCCGATGCATCTTGTTAATCTATCGAAGGCTGATCTGAAGGCGCTCAACGAGAAGAAGATCTTCTACATTCCTGCTTGGAAGGATCAAGCTAGGAAATATCAAGGGGTAGTGTCGGTATGTGTGAGAGAAGGGGCGCACGCGTAGAGGTGAAGATTACAAGACTCAAAGATTTGAAGATCAAGATATGAAGCTACTGCCAAGGGGGAGTCTGTTGGTACATGTGTGTCAGTAGTTCATAGTCTAGCATTTGTAATCGAGTTTGTAATGTAATTATGTTTTGTTTATGATTGTTTTGTAATACGCGAAGTTGTCAACAAGTTCGCTATGGCGAACTTGTTGAATCACCGAAGTTATGGACAACTTCGCCAATGGCGAAGTTGTCGTGTATAAAACTGTTTCGCTGAAACAGTTTGAGAGTAGTTCGTTTTAGGGTTTGTTGCAGTTGTTCAGTGAACGTGTTCGTGTCATAGTCTGTAACAGTGACCGTGAGTCACGTGTTCGGTTATCAATATAACGTGGTTAAGTTATTGCTTGTGTGATTCTATCTCTACACTCGTAACTACCTGCGCAGGGATTCCGCACCTGCGTTGTTAGCGATATCCCGTGTACGATCCGTCCAGGAACCTACAAGTGTCATCATAATATGAGCTAAAAGTTGGGCTCACACCTGAACTGGGCTGTCCAAAGCTGTTCGGACTGTTCTGGTCTTCAAACAGGTTGTCTGGGCTGTCCGAACTGCCTGAATCAGCCCGCTGACTGTTCTGCAAGGGGCTGTCACGTTCTGTTGTTGGGCTGCTGGTCACAGTAGGTGAACCAGGCCTGCTGTGTTCATTTTGGACAGCAGCTATCTCGCTTTGATTGGGCGAAATCTGGGCCGAACCTATTAGCGGAAGTCTTAATCATTGTTAACATCATAATTGAATTCGTGTTGTTCATGTTTCTGTGTTTGAATGTGTGTGTATGAACAAAAAGATAATGCAAACGAAATGGATATTTTATTGAAATATCTTGATAGTTACATAAAGATACAGGAGATGTATTTATACACAATAAATGGCGGGTAACCGTTTATAACGGTTATAGGCAACCGCCATATTCTATCTATCTAATATTAATAACAATAATATCCTAAGTGTTATAAATACAAATAATAATGACATTATATAAGAATAAAGCTTAGCTTATAATATCTAATAGAACCAAACCCGGTGGTTTGGGTTTCATCTTCAACAGTGAACTCGATTGAGTCTTCTTCGTTTGTCTCGAGGTCTCTGGGCCAATTCCATGGCTTGCTTTCCTCAAAGAGAACATCCCTGCTTACACACACCCGTTTGGTTCTTAGGTTGTAAAGTCTATAAGCTTTACTTCCCGGTTCACTCCCGAGATACACCATAGATTCACTTCTATCAGCCAATTTTGTTAACTGTACCGTGGGTATTTTAACATGGGCGGTACAACCGAACACTTTCAAGTGTCCCAAATTCGGTCTTCGTCTTTTTAAGGCTTCATATGGGGTCTTCTTTCCCAAAGCTTTTGTAGGTGTTCGGTTCAAGATGTAAACCGAATGTCGTACACCTTCTCCCCACAACCATTGTGGCAGCTTCATTGCCTTCATCATCGATCTTGTCATTCCAAGTATTGTTTGATTTCTTCCTTCAACAACACCGTTTTGTTGCGGTGTATACGGTGCGGTTAAGTATCGATTTATACCATCTTCGCTGCACAATTGTTCGAATTTTGTAGACACAAACTCTCTTCCCCGATCCGTTCTTAAAGCCTTTATTTTATAACGCGTTTCAACTTCAACGGATTTCTTGAACTTGGCAAATGCTTCCAAGCTTGATCTTTAGACTTTATCATGTATACCCACATGAATCTGCTAAAATCATCAACAAGCAACAAAAAATACTTGTTGCCCGATGGTGTGCAAGGTGTAATAGGACCGCAAAGATCAGCATGTATTAGTTCAAGAGGTTGTTTTGCTCGATACGAGGCATTGGACGGAATTGGAAGCCTTTGTTGCTTCCCGACCAGGCAACTTTCACAAAGTTGTGACTTGTGGTTTATGCTTGGAACCCCAATCACCAACTTTTCTTGTGTCATCATTCTCATGACATCAAAGTTTAAATGCCCGAGACGAGCATGCCAAATCCAAGCTGTCTCGTTCATTTTAGAAAGTAAACAGGGTGGTGAAACAACATGAAGACACACTTTATAGAGCCGGTTTGGAGACCTCTTGACCTTTATTAACGCTGCTCCCGATCGGTCATAGAGTGAGAGATAACCGTTCTTAATATTTGTCTTGCATCCAACCTCATCAAGTTGCCCGAGACTCAATATGTTATTACATAAATCTGGAATGTAATAAACATTAGTAATGAGTCTTTGATCGCCATTTTTACACTGGAGAAGAATCGACCCTTTGCCTCTGATTTCAACTGCTGAACCATCTCCAAACTTTACTCGCCCTGTCGTTTTTTCATCGAGTTCACTAAAGTAAATCCGTTCACCGGCCATGTGATTGCTTGCACCATTATCTAAGTACCAAGTGCCTTTCACGGTACTATCTTTGGCATATTCGCTAGGAAACACCTTTTCTTCATTCAACATTACCAAATCTTGTGTAGACTTTACCATTAGTAAAGTAGCATTATCATCCTCCCTTGCCAAATTAGCTTCGCCTTCGGTTCTTCTCGGAGCCCGACAATCAGCTACAAAGTGACCGAGCCTGTCACAATTATAGCACCTTTTGCTATTTTGATCAGCAGCAACCTGTTCTTGCCTTTGATTGTTATTCGAGGGGTGTCTACCTCCTCGTCCACGGCTGCCAAATCTACCGCGTCCTCGACCACGACCACGGTGATTGATCGGAGCTGATCCTCGGCCTCTGCCGACTTGTTTCACCTCAGATCTGTGCTTCTCGTGCCATTCAGATCTAGTTAGTAATAACTGACCTGAAGAGTCTTTGGTTGCTCCAACGGGTTTAATACGTTCTTCGTATGCTTTGAGACGTCCGACGATCTCTTCAAATGACATAGTATTCAAGTCAGAATACTGTTCTATTGTAGGAAAAATAGGAAGAAATCTGGTTGGTGCAGAAGTCAACAACTTCTTTACTAGCACCTTTTCTTCAATCGTCGTTCCAAGTGTTTGGAACTTGGACACGATCCCACCAATCTTGCTAGCATAATCATCAATGCTATCAGCCTCCTTCATGCTCAATAATTCAAACTCTCGATTAAGGGTTTGAATCCGAGCCTGTTGTACCCTTTCAGCACCAAGATACCGAACTTTAAGGGCGTTCCACACGTCCTTAGCCTCCTTGTGACATGCAACTTGCAACAAGATGTCTTCCGGCAGCACCTGGAAGATGAAAGCCCTTGCTTTCTTCCCGACTTTGACATCCACATCAACTCCTTTGGGTAGTTCTATGGCATCCCATATTCTTTGGGCATCCATGAACGACTCCATCTTGATAGCCCAAGAGGTATAGTTCATTGTACTTAGTAACAGACATTGGTACGATGTTGTTCCCCCAACTTCTCTAATTGTAACACCTGTTGGAACTGAGTTTCGATCTGCGGTGGTACTGCTGCTTGAATCAGCCATACGGACTGCTAGTCAATTCGTTTTTTATCAGATTCTGGGCTGGAATAGGGGTTATGGCTGGTAAACAGGTCGACACCTTCGACCTATGTGATTGGCAGTGGCTGTAGTGTTTTTCTGGTCCAGGTAACAGCTGGTTGGATCAATGAGCAAAGCTCTGATACCAATTGTTGGTCACAATCGGATCTTGAACTAGAAAAACAAAACAGAAAATATGGACCAGATTTCTACTAACTTTTGTAGTTGTATTTCTTATAACAAAACTGATTTTTTTAGTAGTACATAATCAAAGAAACAAACCCCTCTATTTATAGAGTGGGAAACACAAAACTACTTAGACATCCACTTGACACACAAGTTGGTCTTACACCCTTATCCTACCCACTTGTTATCTTCTACAAATCTTCTTATATAAGCAACCTAAATTTTCAGTCCAAGTGGCTTGCAACTTGTTTTATTTTTACCACTAAACTTTAACCCAAAGTTAAATATGAAAACTGTTTTTACCGGCTGGTAAAAACCGAGCTGAACAGTAACACGGAATCAACTAACAACCACACACCGCTGACATGTCATACGGCTGTATGACAGGCGGAAATTGGTCATACGGGCCGTGTGACATGGGAAAACTGATCATACGAGTGTACGTTTAGTAGCACATTATAATACTAACGTGTGGGCCCGGGTTTCCCTTGTCATCAACAGAGAAGAGAATTTGTAATGAAGTTCCAAGCCCAAGAACTTGAAGCTTTCCCCAAAGCCGACACTTTTCACACCCGACACAGTCCATAAGTGCACTGCCACATGCAAAACTTTAAGTTAGAAACATGATCATGATAATAATAGGAAAAACAGCATCCTAAATATTTAAACTTAGTACTATATGTGTCAGTTTTTGGTAAGACCGGTATTCTTATTCGTGCCAAAAACATCAACCCTGACCCGTAGACACTTAAAATTACGTAACCCAAACACGAGCCGTGTAACCCATTTATCTTATTATGTCAAACGGGTTGGCAGGTAGTAACCATGTTGTAAACGTGTTAATTGAGTTGATGGGTTATAGAAAAATGGGTTAAACTGCGTTAATGGGTCAAAACGGGTCGTACCTTTTCTAAAACTTTATAAACAATAAACAAAAACTATACTGTTACATACTGTTAGTTGTATTTAGTTATAATTAGGGTTTTAGCCCATGTAGTTGGTTAAAGCCATGGGCCTTTTATGGGTTGAAAGCTAGGGTTTGTTTGTGTATAAATAGATGTAGTTGTCTTTCTATTATTCACACATTCAAGTAATAAACATTACTTTCACTTCAACCATCTTCTTTTTTACATGGTATCAGAGCTACGGCTCTCGATCCAAACCCTAGCCGCGATCTGACCCGAACCCGATTCTGACTAGCCGTCACCAGCAGCCTTCAGATCTGAAACAAGCTCCTGCCTTGTTGTTTTGTCCTGTCACGAAATCCTTTTTTTCGACCGTGAAAGTACTGTTCACCGACGAGCACTGTTCACGGTGGAATCACTGTTCATGCCGGAATACTGTTCACGCCGGAATCACTGTCCCCCCCGAGTACTGTTCATCGCCGGAATTACTGGTCACGCCGGAAATCACTGTTCCCGCCGGAAGTTACTGTTCATACCGGAAATTACTGTTCACGCCGAAGTCACTGTTCACCGCCGGAAGTCACTGTTCACTGCCGGAAGTTACTGTTCGTTTGCCGGAATTTCTGTTCACTGCCGGAAAGTTACTTTTCGCTACCGGAATTACTGTTCGCTGCCGGGATTTACTGTTCACGACGAGTAGCTGTTTACGCCGGAATCTGTTCCCGCCCTCCACCCGCACTTGTTACTGTTCACAGTCAATTTTCAGTTTCGTATATCACTATGGGCGAAAATAAATACATGTATACATTTACTAAAGAGGAGCATGATCTTATTCAACGGTTTCTTACCTCCCAGTTGCCTCATCCTCAAACCAGCTCGGCACATTCAGGTAAACCTTCTAGCCTTGACTTATCATGGGTGATTGATTCTGGAGACACACATCACATGACTGGGAATCGGGGTATTTTTTCTAGTCTTCAAAATGTTTCCCATGCACCGGTACGTCTTGCCGATGGATCTTCATGTCCCGTTCTCGGCATAGGATCCATCAGTACCTCGGAAAACCTAAAACTGTCTTTTATCCTATTTTTTCCTAAATTTCCTACCAGTCTTTGTTCAGTGAGTCAGATTACCAAACAAAACAACTG
Source organism: Bidens hawaiensis (assembly GCF_021521415.1). Classification (NCBI taxonomy): domain Eukaryota; kingdom Viridiplantae; phylum Streptophyta; class Magnoliopsida; order Asterales; family Asteraceae; genus Bidens; species Bidens hawaiensis. The sequence continues at coordinate 269,679 of NW_027494746.1, forward strand.
TTCTGTGACCTTTTACCCAACTCACTGCGTTTTTCATGAACTAGGAACAAACCGAGTAATTGGTACTGGTTTTGAATCAGGAGGTCTCTATCGTATATCTCCGTTTTCGCATCCTGTAGCAAACTTATGTGATTCCGCTGTCAGGGAGGCTCACTGTCGGTTAGGTCATCCCTCTACAGCGGTTCTGAGGCAAATGCGACCAAATTTACCACTTTCGTCTTTTAATTTTCATTGTGAGTCGTGTCAACTTGGTAAACATACCAGGCGTCCCTATCCCCCTAGGGTGCCCAATCGAGTCAGTTCTTGTTTTGAACTGTTGCATTATGATGTATGGGGTCCTTGCCCTATCAAATCTACGTTGGGTTTTGAATATTTTATTACCTTTATTGATGACTATTCTCGCACTACTTGGGTTTATTTGTTAAAATCTCGTAGTGAGGTATTTTCCATATTTCGAGAATTTAATGCTTATGTTCAAAACCAATTTAACACCACCATTAAAACTTTACGATCTGATAATGCTAAAGAATATTTTTCCACCGACTTTTCTTCATACTTAAAAACCAACGGCATTATTCATGAATCATCGTGTGCTTATACATCTCAACAAAATGGTGTGTCCGAACGCAAAAATCGTCACATATTGGATGTTGCTCGCACAATCATGATCCAATCACGTGTTCCTCATCGTTTTTGGGGAGATGCCGTTCTCACTGCCACATATCTGATTAACCGCATGCCCTCAACCGTTCTTCATGGTAAAACACCGTTTTCTGTACTATTTCCCAACGATGATCCATTTCCTCTCGCACCTAAAGTATTTGGTTGCGTCGCCTATGTTCATGACCATCGTCCGAAAACCATCAAACTTGATCCCCGAGCCATTCGTTGTGTCTTTCTTGGTTACTCATGGGTTCAAAAAGGGTATCGATGCTATAGCCCATCACTTCACCGATACTTTACTAGTGCCGATGTCACTTTTCACGAGTCTCCTTACTTTCCCGAGTGTTCCACTCCTGTTTCTGACCCGTTTCCCGACCTCGATATACCCACATCTCCCTTCCTCCCCACCATTCCTGTGTCGATTCCCTCTACCGATCCAATCTCTGTTGATTCTGACCCACCGACAGAACCTCCGCCACTGCTTTTCACATATGCTAGGCGAGGTAAGGGTCAAATATCAGAGACACTTGATTCACATTCAGGCCACAACCCCGAAATACCCTCAGATCCTCCGTCTGCATCCGAACAATCTACACCTCTCACTGATACATCCTTACCCGATCCGACACCTTTACCAGAAGCTACCCCTGATACACCCGTTTATGATCCTCCTGGTGCACCACTACCCGATATACCTATTTCTTTTTGCAAAGAACCCCGAAAATGCACTCGTTACCCAATTCAGGACTATGTTGCCTACACCCACCTATCTCCTGAATCTCATGCGTACACCACTACTCTTGATTCCTACCCGATTCCCAAAAATGTGACGAGCGCTCTCGCTCACCCAGGATGGCGAAAGGCTATGGAAGACGAAATTGGGGCTCTAAAGTCCAATCATACATGGGATCTTGAAACACTTCCTAAAGGGAAGCGTATTGTTGGTTGTCGTTGGGTGTTTACGGTTAAACTACACCCGGACGGCTCCTTACACCGCTTGAAGGCTCGGTTGGTCGCAAAAGGGTATTCTCAGGCATATGGCATTGATTATGATGAAACCTTCTCGCCAGTTGCTAAAATGTCATCTGTCCGTATTTGTATTGCTCTTGCTGCCATTAATCATTGGCCACTCCACCAGCTTGATGTCAAGAACGCCTTTCTTAATGGTGTTCTTGAGGAGGAGGTATATATGGAGCAGCCACCAGGGTTCGTTGTTGAGGAGGAGGCCTCGAAAGTTTGCAGACTACGTCGTTCTCTATATGGTCTTAAACAGTCTCCCAGGGCATAGTTTGGTCGATTCTCTAGTGTTATGGGATAGTTTGGGATGACTCGGAGTGCCTACGATCACTCTGTCTTCTTTAGACACCAGAAAGGAAAGAGGACTATCGTAGTTGTTTATGTGGATGACATTATAATCACAGGTGATGACGAGGTCGGGATCACCGAACTCAAGCAGTTTCTTCAGTCTCAGTTTCAGGTCAGCGACTTAGGTCGATTGAGGTATTTCCTTGGCATAGAAGTTTCTCGCTCTCCACAAGGAATACTTCTCTCCCAACGAAAGTATGTCCTTGATATGTTGACTGAATGTGGCTTACTTGGTTGTAAACCTGTTGATACCCCAATGCTTCCTACAAAGAAACTCCTCCCAAAGGATGGAGATCCAATGAAAGATCCTGAGCGATACAAACGGTTGGTTGGTAAACTTAATTATTTAACCGTCACACGACCGGATATCTCCTTTACTGTTAGTGTTCTGAGCCAATTTATGGCTGCGCCCGCCTGTAACATCCTGAAATTTTAATTATAAATAAAGAAAGTTACGTTTAGTGATTTCACGTTGTTAATTATTTAATGTCGAGTAACGAGGGAGTTGGGCTTAGATTGCGTAAGATGGGTTAAATGAGAATGGGCCTCGGGTCCGTGGGCTTAGAGGGATATAAATATCCCATCCCAAACCCAATCTTTCATTTCCACCTTCTTTCTTCACACACTCAAAACACACACATTCTAACCGATCAAGATTCGAAGCCGAGACCCGAGATTTTGTTGATAGATCTGAGTTGGTAAGGTAAGAACAAATCCACCAAAGCTAATATTACTGAAAATGGTTAGGATTGGATGGGTTAACCGGACCCGAAACCCAAACTGCCCAAATCGGACCCCTAAAACGTCGATTTTAGGCCGATTTGATGGTTGGGATTTGTAGGTGCCGATCATACGATTCCGTGGGTACCAAAATCGAGTTATTTGGCTAAGAAACGAAGGATTTATGGGCAAACAGATCTGCAGCGCGATAACTTCGCCTGCAAGATTAAGTTCGCCTGATGAACTTCGCCTTCAAGCGTAACTTCGCCTTCAAGCGTAACTTCGCCTAAGGTTTAACTTCGCCTGAAGCCAAGTTCGCCTAAGGATAACATCGCCTACGGCCAAGTTCGCCTAAGGTTTAACTTCGCCTGAAGCCAAGTTCGCCTAAGGTTTAACTTCGCCTGAAGCCAAGTTCGCCTAAGGATAACTTCGCCTACGGCCAAGTTCGCCTAAGGTTTAACTTCGCCTGAAGCCAAGTTCGCCTAAGGTTTAACTTCGCCTGAAGCCAAGTTCGCCTAAGGTTTAACTTCGCCTGAAGCCAAGTTTGCCTGAGGTTTAACTTCGCCTGAAGCCAAGTTCACCCGAGGTTTAACTTCGCCTGAAGTGAAGTTCGTTTAGAAAATAAATTAAAAACCCGAGGTTTAGCTTAACCCCAGCCAGGGGCTCTGCCCCTTGGACCTCAGGGGCTGCCGCCCCTAGAACCCCGCTGCCAGGGGCGCTGCCCCCGGACCCCCGTTCGTTGTGGGTCATATATAGATAGAAATACAAAACGAGTAGTAGTAGTTAATTGATATGTGTAAATATTATACAGTTAGCCGAGCCCAGTTAAAGAAAGGAATTACGATCAACGGCGAGCGTAACAGGATCCAGGTGAGTTTCTAGCCCCATTCCTTGTTATGTTTTCGGGGCTGTGTGCATACTTGATGTGTTGTTAATACATTTATCCTAAGTGATAAGTGTATGCCATATGTGATATATGTGATATGTATGAATGATTGCTTGATGGTACGTGAACGATCTTCGGATATTGCACGTACTGTCAGGTTGTAACGTTATAAATATGGTAAGTATGATATGTATGTTTATGTGTATGAACGTAATAAAGTTAATAAAAGAAGGAAATGACGGTTGTATGGTTGTATGGTTACGAAAAGGGTACCGAGCCCTAATAATACTCGAGGTATGATGTATGGTTGTATGGTAACGAAGAGGGAATCGAACCCTACTAATATTCGAAAACAAGGGACCAGACCCTTATAATATCTGTGATGTTAGGGACCAGACCCTTATAATATCTGTGATGTTAGGGACCAGACCCTTATAATATCTGTGATGTTAGGGACCAGACCCTTACAATATCTATGAGGATAGGGACCAGACCCTCATAATATCTGTGATGTTAGGGACCAGACCCTTATAATATCTGTGATGTTAGGGACCAGACCCTTATAATATCTGTGATGTTAGGGACGTAGAGAAAGAGAAGAAAGGGGTCACTCCTGCTAAACGACCCGGTACTCAGTTATGGAACTCCAAGGATAAGAAACAGAAAGTGTGGGAGAAGAGATCGTGTAAGACCTGCGGAAAGAGTCATGGTGGTGAGTGCAAGTGGGGTAAAAGTTCTAATGTTTGTCTCAAATGTGGAAAGGCTCATGGTGGAGAATGCAGAATGGGGTCGAATGCCTGTTATAAGTGCGGGAAGGTAGGGCATTATGCCAATGAGTGCAGTGCGAAGCCAGCATGTTACAAATGTGGCAAGACAGGCCATATGTCAAGGGAGTGCACTGAAGGTGTAGCTGGAGGTAGTGGAAAGAAGGATGCCGATCAAGCTAGGCCCAGAACTAGAGCCTACATGCTGACCCAGGAACAAGCCAGGCAGATTCCGGATGTCGTCACAGGTACGTTTCTAGTGAACGATGTTTCCGCTTCTGTATTATTTGATTCTGGTGCGAATAGAAGTTTTGTAGCTACGACGTTTAGTAAACTAGCTAAAATGAAAGGCTGCCGAGTGTCTGAAACTTTTGTAGTAGAAACCGCAAGTGACACTTCGGTGAAAATAACAAAAATGGTTAAGAATTGTAAGATAGTGTTAGAGGGACATGAGTTCCCTGTTACTTTGTATGTTATGGCCTTAGGAGGGTTCGATGTAGTCTTGGGTATGGATTGGTTGTCTGAGTTTGAGGCTCAGATAGTATGTAAAAGTAAGATGATAAGGTTAAAGTCATTGGATGGTAGTGCGGTGACGGTTTATGGTGATAAGGAGAGTTATGGGCTTAATGTCATTTCGATGATAAAAGCCGAGGGTTTGTTAAGGCGAGGGTGCGGTGCCTACCTGGCGTATGTTGTCAACGCTACGGCCGAGACGAAAGAAATGAAGAATGTTCCTATTGTGCGCGACTACCCAGAAGTATTCCCTGAGGATCTTCCGGGGTTGCCACCTGAGCGAGAGATAGAATTTCAGATAGATCTAGTACCAGGAGCCCAGCCCGTCGCGAAAGCGCCTTACCGTCTAGCACCGTCCGAGATGAAGGAATTGATGTCCCAACTGCAAGAACTCCTCGACAAGGGTTTTATCAGACCGAGTGTTTCTCCGTGGGGCGCACCGGTTTTGTTTGTGAAGAAAAAGGATGGAAGTATGAGAATGTGCATAGACTATCGTGAGTTGAATAAGCTTACGGTAAAGAATAGATACCCCTTGCCTAGGATTGACGATCTGTTTGACCAACTGCAAGGTTCGAGTTGGTTCTCACGAATAGATCTCAGATCAGGCTACCATCAACTGAAGGTAAAGGAGGCAGACGTCCCTAAGACAGCGTTCCGAACGCGATATGGACACTACGAGTTCCTCGTAATGTCATTCGGTCTAACAAATGCTCCTGCAGCATTTATGGACATGATGAACAGGGTGTGTCGACCAATGTTGGATAAGTCAGTTATCGTTTTCATTGATGACATATTAATATATTCAAGGAGCGAGTCTGACCATGCGGAGCATTTGAGAGAAGTATTGGAAGTTCTGAAGAAAGAGAAGTTGTATGCCAAGTTTTCGAAATGCGCGTTCTGGTTAAGAGAGGTGCAATTTTTAGGTCCGTGATTAATTCGGAAGGGATTACCGTGGACCCAGCTAAGATTGAGGCGATAACGAATTGGAAGACTCCGCAGAATCCGACTGATATACGAAGTTTCCTAGGGTTAGCCGGCTACTACAGGAGATTCATCGAAGGTTTCTCCAAGATAGCCGCACCGCTGACCGGTATGACCCGAAAGTCGATAGTATTCAGTTGGGGAAAATTTCAAGAAGAAGCCTTTGAAGAATTAAAGAGAAGACTCACGCAAGCTCCAATCCTTGCTCTACCCGATGGTGACGAGGATTTCGTTGTGTGTGCTGATGCCTTGCATCAAGGGCTAGGTTGCGTGTTGATGCAACGAGGGAAAGTGATAGCTTACGCGTCTAGACAGTTGAAGGTCCATGAGAGTACTTATCCGACGCATGATTTGGAGTTAGCAGCCGTAGTGCATGCTCTTAAGATATGGAGGCATTATCTGTACGGTACTAAGTGTACTATCTATACAGATCATAAGAGTTTAAAGTACTTTTTCGAGCAGAAAGAATTGAACATGAGGCAGAGAAGATGGTTAGAATTGATAAAGGATTACGACTGTGATTTTAAGTATTACCCCGGTAAAGCTAACGTGGTCGCTGATGCGCTAAGTCGTAAAAATGAGGAAGTCCTAGCAACCGTGAAGTCATACCAGCTGATTGTGAACTCAAGTCTTTTTGAAGAAATCATCAAGGTGCAGTCAGAGGTGTTAGTAGATGAAGGGTTAGTAAAGAAAGAAAGGGTGTTCGGCCAGCAGAATGAGTTAGTGGAAAACACTCATGGAGTTAAGACTAGATTTGACCGCATGTGGATCCCACGCCATGGTGATCTTAGAAGTCGAATCTTAGATGAAGCTCATAAGTCAAGGTACTCAATCCATCCTGGAGCTACAAAGATGTACCAAGACTTGAAAAGGGATTACTGGTGGCCTGGAATGAAGAATGATGTAGTAGATTATGTCGGTAAGTGCTTAACTTGCTTACAAGTCAAAGCCGAACATCAGAAGCCTTATGGGAAGATGCAACCGCTAGAGATACCTGAGTGGAAATGGGAACACATCACTATGGATTTCATAACTAAGCTACCTCGTACAGCTAAGCATCATGATACCATCTGGGTGATTGTGGACCGTTTGACCAAGAGTGCTCACTTTCTACCCATACGAGAGGCCATCTCATCAGAAACGTTAGCAAGCTTGTTCATTAAAGAAATTGTAACCAAGCATGGAGTACCGTTATCGATCGTGTCTGATAGAGATACACGGTTTACTTCAAGATTCTGGAAGAAATTCCATGAAGCTATGGGGACGAGGTTGAACATCAGTACGGCGTACCATCCTCAAACCGATGGACAGTCCGAAAGGACGATCCAAACCCTTGAGGATATGCTACGTGCTTGTGTTTTAGATTTTGGTGGAAGCTGGGATGATCATCTGCATCTGGCAGAGTTCTCCTATAACAACAGTTACCATTCGAGCATTGGTATGCCACCGTTTGAGATGCTTTACGGTCGACGATGTAGAACCCCGGGGTGTTGGGGTGAGATTGGTCAAAAGGAAATGGGAAGCCTAGAAGTGGTTCAAGAAACGTCTTCAAAGTTCGATCAGATCAAAGCAAGAATGAAAGCCGCTCAAGACAGACAAAAGTCTTATGCAGATAAGCGGCGACGACCAATTGAGTTTAACGTTGGCGACTATGTGATGCTTAAGGTCTCGCCTTGGAAAGGAATTATCCGTTTTAGAAAGAGAGGGAAGCTAAGTCCGAGGTACATTGGACCATTTAAAATTTTGTATCGTGTGGGGGAAGTAGCTTATAAGCTGGATTTACCCGATGAGTTAGAAGGAATTCATTCAACCTTCCATGTTTCTCATCTGAGGAAGTGTCTAGCTGATGACACGTCTCACGTGCCATTAATGGACATTGAGGTTGATGAACAATTGAACTACATCGAGCAACCGATAAAGATCGTTGATCGCAAGGAGAAGCAGCTTCGTCACAAGATACCCTTGGTAAAAGTGATATGGAAACACCGCAAGGGATCAGATGCTACTTGGGAAGTCGAGGATGAGATGCGCAAGTTTTACCCTAGTTTGTTTATTTAATAGTTAGGTTTCGGGGACGAAACCTCTTTAAGGGGGGAAGACTTGTAACATCCTGAAATTTTAATTATAAATAAAGAAAGTTATGTTTAGTGATTTCACGTTGTTAATTATTTAATGTCGAGTAACGAGGGAGTTGGGCTTAGATTGCGTAAGATGGGTTAAATGAGAATGGGCCTCGGGTCCGTGGGCTTAGAGGGATATAAATATCCCATCCCAAACCCAATCTTTCATTTCCACCTTCTTTCTTCACACACTCAAAACACACACATTCTAACCGATCAAGATTCGAAGCCGAGACCCGAGATTTTGTTGATAGATCTGAGTTGGTAAGGTAAGAACAAATCCACCAAAGCTAATATTACTGAAAATGGTTAGGATTGGATGGGTTAACCGGACCCGAAACCCAAACTGCCCAAATCGGACCCCTAAAACGTCGATTTTAGGCCGATTTGATGGTTGGGATTTGTAGGCGCCGATCATACGATTCCGTGGGTACCAAAATCGAGTTATTTGGCTAAGAAACGAAGGATTTATGGGCAAACAGATCTGCAGCGCGATAACTTCGCCTGCAAGATTAAGTTCGCCTGATGAACTTCACCTTCAAGCGTAACTTCGCCTAAGGTTTAACTTCGCCTACGGCCAAGTTCGCCTAAGGTTTAACTTCGCCTGAAGCCAAGTTCGCCTAAGGTTTAACTTCGCCTGAAGCCAAGTTCGCCTAAGGATAACTTCGCCTACGGCCAAGTTCGCCTAAGGTTTAACTTCGCCTGAAGCCAAGTTCGCCTAAGGTTTAACTTCGCCTGAAGCCAAGTTCGCCTAAGGTTTAACTTCGCCTGAAGCCAAGTTCGCCTGAGGTTTAACTTCGCCTGAAGCCAAGTTCGCCCGAGGTTTAACTTCGCCTGAAGTGAAGTTCGTTTAGAAAATAAATTAAAAACCTAATGGAAAATGTGTTAAGGCAGTTATCGAAAATAAAATTTTTCCAAGCTGACCTGGCAGCTTAACCCCAGCCAGGGGCTCTGCCCCTTGGACCCCGCTAGGGGCTGCCGCCCCTAGAACCCCGCTGCCAGGGGCGCTGCCCCCGGACCCCCGTTCGTTGTGGGTCATATATAGATAGAAATACAAAACGAGTAGTAGTAGTTAATTGATATGTGTAAATATTATACAGTTAGCCGAGCCCAGTTAAAGAAAGGAATTACGATCAACGGCGAGCGTAACAGGATCCAGGTGAGTTTCTAGCCCCATTCCTTGTTATGTTTTCGGGGCTGTGTGCATACTTGATGTGTTGTTAATACATTTATCCTAAGTAATAAGTGTATGCCATATGTGATATATGTGATATGTATGAATGATTGCTTGATGGTACGTGAACGATCTTCGGATATTGCATGTACTGTCAGGTTGTAACGTTATAAATATGGTAAGTATGATATGTATGTTTATGTGTATGAACGTAATAAAGTTAATAAAAGAAGGAAATGACGGTTGTATGGTTGTATGGTTACGAAAAGGGTACCGAGCCCTAATAATACTCGAGGTATGATGTATGGTTGTATGGTAACGAAGAGGGAATCGAACCCTACTAATATTCGAAAACAAGGGACCAGACCCTTATAATATCTGTGATGTTAGGGACCAGACCCTTATAATATCTGTGATGTTAGGGACCAGACCCTTATAATATCTGTGATGTTAGGGACCAGACCCTTACAATATCTGTGAGGATAGGGACCAGACCCTCATAATATCTGTGATGTTAGGGACCAGACCCTTATAATATCTGTGATGTTAGGGACCAGACCCTTATAATATCTGTGAGGTTATAGGGCGAAAGGCTCTTTAAAACGTATGATTATGAATGTAAAGAAAGTATGTAAGTAAGAAAGAAAGTATGTAAGTAAGAATGAAGGTATGAGTACTTATGTGTGTATGAAAGAAAGTTATGAGGTTAAGTACGTATGTATGTAATAAGGTATTGTATGGTATTGTATGATTAACTAGAACTCACTCAGCGTAGCTGACTTTTAGTATGCACGCAGGTGAGTAGGATGAGACAGCTGGCTTGAGTGGAGGACACATGGCAGAAGACTAAAGCCTGGCATCTGAAGATCTGATATGTTTTATAAGTTATGTTTTGATTTTGAAAGACAAGAGGAATGTTTTAAGACATGATTATGAATTGATATGTAATGTTTTATGAAAGTTTTATATTCCGCGTAAAGTTTTTAATTAACTCTGATATTTAGAACTGTGTTTATGAGTAAATCCAACACGAAAGTAGGGTTACCGGTGACGGGGCCTTACACCGCCATACACCGGTCACTGGGATGCTGCCATTCGTGTCTTAAGATATCTTAAGACCTCACCTGGTTTGGGTATATTATACTCTGATCAGGGTCATTGTCGTGTGGGTGCCTTCACGGAAGAAGGAGATGGTCGGATATCAGGGTTCTCAGATGCAGATTGGGCAGGTTGTCCGATTTCTCGACGATCTACCACCGGATATTGTGTGTTTGTTGGAGGAAATCTTGTATCATGGAAGAGTAAGAAGCAACACACGGTTTCCCGGTCGAGTGCCGAATCGGAGTATAGAGCCATGGCAGATGTAACATCAGAGATGACATGGGTACGTCGTCTTCTCATAGAACTCGGGGTTGTTTCTAATGACTTGATGCGGTTATGCTGTGATAGTCAATCAGCCATTCACATAGCCAAGAATCAAGTATTTCATGAGAGGACAAAACATATTGAGGTCGACTGCCACCTTATCAGAGATCGAGTAGTAGGCACACAAACTGATCCTCCATCCATTCAACTAGTTCATGTGAAGACAAATTTTCAGCTAGCGGACATTCTAACTAAACCGCTCCGGAAAGCTCAGATAGATTTTATTTGTAACAAGTTGGGCATGATTAACATCTATGCTCCAACTTGAGGAGGAGTGTTAGTTGTATTTAGTTATAATTAGGGTTTTAGCCCATGTAGTTGGTTAAAGCCCATGGGCCTTTTATGGGTTGAAAGCTAGGGTTTGTTTGTGTATAAATAGATGTAGTTGTCTTTCTATTATTCACACATTCAAGTAATAAACATTACTTTCACTACAACCATCTTCTTTTTTACACATACTAAAGAGATTAAGAAATTGTTATCGACTAAAAGCATGCTTTGGATGACTTTCGACCCGTTTGACCCGTTTCCTTTTAACTTAACGAGGTTATTATATATCATTTGACCTGTTATAACATATACTGAATTTAGAATTCAGAAAATAAAAACCTGATGTTTCGAAACTGATTTTGAATTTGCTGCCTGAGCATGGGCCCACCTTGGCCTTGCCACAGTTCAGCCTCATTAAACGGAAGAGCACACGCATCTTGCAATTTTGAATCGTGAACGAGTTGTCGAATCAAGTATTGAGCTCTCAAATCCTCCACATGGTTACCAGAGTCATACTCAGCTTGATCCAAATAAGCAGCTGCCTGTAACATGTAACATACATATTTAAAAAAAAACATAATTTTGTTCAAGTAATCATGTAAATAACCGTCAAAGATCACTCACTTTTGTCACAGCTCTAAGAACAAATAAAAAAGCGAAGTAAAGATTTTCCACACGGTCAGAATGTTTCAAGACACGATTACGCATCAATTCAAGATTTGTACCCCACTGTATTGTAGCCAATAAATGGTTAGTTATTATTACTTCATATATAGCATAATATTTTTCATAATTAGGATCATATAAAATGAACCTTATTGGTAGCCTCATCAAGAAGATAATCAGCAGCTATATGACTTGAAATTGAAGTGTGTAGACCAGATATTAGTTTGTATAATACTTTCTTCTCGGGGCACGTCTCTCCATACGCATCTGCACAAAAAAATTATTCTTAATTGAGAAAAAGTTTAATTTTTAATGTACTTTCATGCATTTTGCACTTTCATATCACCACAATGTAAATATGTATATATATATATATATATATGCTTACATCTTGGACAATATTCTGAGTATATAGCATCCCATATGCGTCTCGCTGATGGCCCTGCATACCCTGTATGACGTTCGGGATTCAGTTGCAGATTAACATATGTCATTTCGCCTGCGCATTTTCAAAATATCAATTAACACAATGTTAATAGAACATGCACCATAATAACCATAATCAAATGAATATTATGTGCTGCACTATTACCATTATCAGTTTCATCTTCATGAGTCCATGGATTATCAACTTCCACCCATCCTCTAAACGATTTAGCATCTAGTGTTCGGTCAACAGTAGCCTCGGGTTTTCCCTCTTGACATACAGGGTCATCTTTTGGAAGAATATGCAGTGATGGATTTTTAAACAGTTCCGGGAATTCATGTTCTGGACACTCGCATACACTGCAATCGTGCAGGCGACACATACTGTCATCAGGCCAGAATGGGCAATCACACCATAACTTTACCTGTCATATGTACAATCAAACAATTGAAATTATAATTATTCAATATATTAACAATATTTTAGTTACTGTTTAGAGCATATAAGACCTTGTAATATCGAAAGAAAGCAGTTTTAACAAGCTCTTGCAACAATGGATGTAGAATTGCTGCATTGATATCATTAATGCTCTCGTAATCGCAACAGCATTCCTCAATTATGCCTGTATCACAAGTATCCTACTCAACAAAATAAAAAAAAAACAAAACAAAGCCAAATTAGTAATGTTAACTGGATTGAAGGCGTGGAAGGTTTAGGACCGGCCTATAACTCTTTATTAGGGCCCACTTATATATTCACATCTTGTACTTGTAATCTCTCATCAAGAGAGTAGAGAGCATAAAGCACTTATAAATTCCTGGTTGCAGCTAAGCCTATAAACGAACTGAACGTTCAATGAACTGTTCGGCGGGAAGTTCGTTTATTTAACAAACGAACGAACATGAGCAAAAGTTTCTGTTCATTTAATTAAATGAGCGAAAATGAACATGGATTTCGTTCGTTCATTTATGTTAATTAACGTTCGTCTTTTTTCTAATGTTTGTTATTTACGTTTGTTTATGTCCGTTCGTGTAACCCATTGACTATGCGATTTTATCATTTTTCAAACTAATCAAATATGCAATACGTTAACCCAATAAGGAAAACATCAAATATGCAATACGTTTATTCATTTGTGTTCATTTATGTCTGTGTTTGTTTATGTTATTGAACAATTCATTTAAATATTTAATGAACAAACATAAACAGACAATGGACATGCTCATTTTCTTAACGAACGAACACGAACAAGGAAATCCGTCCGTTTAGCTTTTCATGTTCATGATCATGTTTAGTTAAAGTTAAATGAACAAACATGAACATGCCTCTGTTCTTGTTCATTCGGTTTGTTTACAGGTCTAGTTGCAGCCAGTGGACACAGGTCAGCTTAGACCAAACCACATAAATCCCTGTCTAGTATTATAATTTGTTATCTAAACCCTAGTTCTACACACAGCAATTGCATAATTCACATAATTAAAACACAAATTCAAGTTGTAAACCGACCGGACCGAATGAAATCATACCTCGGAGCAAATGTAAGTAGCATTAAGGAGTGAATAATTGAAAGAGTGCCTCCATGGATTAAGATATACACCAACTAATACTACCATCACAGATATCATAACAAATCCACACTGCTTCTTCCATTTATTATTATTATTATTGTTGTTGTTCTTCTTCATTTTTAATAAACCTCCATCATCAGCAATTAATTATTAAAACCTATAATAATAATAATAATAATAACCCTAACAACACAAAACCTAATAATTTGGAGAACAATTAGCAAATGTATGTGAATGTGAATAAATCATATTCCATGCAAATTGATCGTCCGTACGGATTGAATTACAGTTTTCTATATTATCTTATATTATATACTTTGAAGGTTGATCGAATTGTGTAACCGTTACAACGGATATTTTCGGGGTTCGCTGCCATAATAATAATAACGAGCCGAGCTATTCGAAATTGATTCGTTAAAAATTCAATTGAGCCGAGCTTAATTGAGCCCGAGCTCAAGCCTAAAAGTAAGCTCGTTTAATAAACAAGTCCGAGCCCACGCTTCACTTATCAAACTCGAGCCGGTTCACAAGCCTACACGAGCATGTCATTTACACAATTTTTTTAAATATGTATTTAATAGTTATTAGTAAATATATATATAATGTTATGTAAAAATAAAAAAATAACTAAATACTATAATTATATTATACATAAAATTATAATATAAAAAATAATTATAATTATATAAAAAAACAACTGATAAATAGTAAACAAGTCGAACGAGCCTAGTCGAGATCAAGCTCGGTTCAGCTCATTCGCATCCCCGATATACGGCCGATTATAATATTCACGGGTAAATTTTTAATAACGTCATTTTTATCTACAGGTGCTAAAGAGGCAAGCTACTCGAGCAGTTGAGCTGGGATCGATAAAAAACTCCAAACGAGTCAAGCCCAAGCCAATAAAGCTAGTTTAGCTATTGAACTCGAACTCGAGCCTAAACTATAGGACAAATACAGTTTAATTCCTAGGGTTAAGTTAAAATACAAAGGGAGACAAAAATGAAAAGTATAAGAAAGATTTGTGACCACACAAAAAACCCTTAAAATAAATTCAAAAAAAATAATAAAAAAAATCATAACTCAAAATATAAATAAAAAACGAAAAAAATTTAAAAACTAAAATGTTTCTGCCATCATTTCAGTTCAAAAAAATAAAAATAAAATAAATATAAAAAAAATGACGAAAAGATACAATGGCGAGATCAAAAACACAATGACAAAAACGAACAAAATACAAAATTATAACTAAAAAAAAGACACAATAGATCGCAAAATATAACAGAATGTTGAGTAATATAACACAATATAAAGAAGAAAAAAAAGACACAATGTCAAGGAAAAAAGACACAATCAATGACGAAAATAAACACAAAACACAATGATAAACAAAAAGACACAATGACTTTTTTTCACTTATCATTGTGTCTTTTTTTTATGAGAACGAGATGAGCGGTGGAAACATTTTTATGTTTTTACATTTTTCATTAAATTTTGAGTTATGATTTTTCTATTTATTTATTTTTTTTTAAATTAGAGGGTTTTTTTTATACGACTAGAAATTTTTCTTATTCTTCTTATTTTTATTCCTATTTATAGAATAACTTCGACAATTAATTCCTATACTATTTACTATCTAACAGTACACAAGTACACATGCCCATCGGTATCACTTAAGTTAATCCGGATCCCAACTCTAAGTATATAGAAGAAGGCCGTTTAGTTTATTTGTCACGTTAGCCCAATCAGTTTTTAATGGGCCTAAAATATAGGCTTCAATTTCAAAGGTTTCTGAATAGGAATATTAGTTTTTAACTTTTAAGAAACATATAAACTTTTAATTTGAATGCCATATGCCCATATAAACGTAACTAAAGTCTAAACTAAAGTCCTTTAGGAAAACCAGTCTAGTATTCAACACATAGAGCTCACAATTTCATTAAATTGTTTTAACTTTTACAATATAAATTGTAAAAGTTGTACGATATAATAGATTACGTCATCCGATTATATCACAGAAGTTTATCACATCATCCGACAGAATTGTCGCCCTTGACATCAACTACCACTTACCACCTCTTTCTTTTGACTATAGCATTACTCGTTTAACATGATATTATACGTTCATTATTATTTTATCATATTTAAAAGACCTGTCTCTATTAAAGCTTCAACTCGCAACTATTATCCAGTCGACATCGTCATTATTACTTGTCATAGATATTTGAATTTTGTTTTGCTTTGCTTTATGATTGACAAGAACTAAATACTTAAATAGCAAAGGATTTGCTCTATACTAGATAAATACGTTGCACCAGAAAAAAAAAAGGAAAATAATTGGTGGCTCCCCATGTCTAATTATAATTTATACACATTCATCAATTTGATTAGACATATACTAATCAAAGTTATAATCACCAACAAATACTACACCAAATCTTCTTGAGCCAGATTAGATTAAAAAATGGACCCCTAGTTGAGGCATGAGCAACTCTCACCTTCTAGTCAAAAGAGATTTGTACAAGTGTATAACACATGTTATGTTTACTTTTACCAATAAGAATCTAAAGAAAATGTTATTTTGTGATACATTGGCCGGAATTAATTCCAAGTCATGAAATGTTTATAAAAAGTCTTAGCTTTAAACGTATTTACCTCCAGCAATCTCATGCTAATTGACAATACGTTCTAACATCTAACGAATTTTCAGTTAGTGTTAATTGCTGGAGAAAAATACGTTCAAAGTTGAGACTCTTTGAAAACATTTCCTTAATTTGGATTAATTGCTGCCAGTAGGTCAATGATATGATTATTAAAATCCAGTAACTCTTGTTTTTTGTTGCAAATCTGAAATATTTATTGTTATTTTCACGTGAAAGTAAATTCCAACAATTTGTTTAATCGATACAAATTGTGACCCGTTCTTGTAGACGTTTCGATTCGCTAATGATAACGCTATATCTTCAGTCCGATCAATTTTTAGAAATTCGTATTTGCAAATTGTGAAGGTCATTCCGACTATATGAGAAATCCGTGATTAATAATAAGATAAATAACATTTTTACCTACTTTTACCTTAAAGGAAATAATATTTCCATTACATTTGTTTACAAGTGTTTTCCTTTCTTTTTTTTATAAAATAAAAAGAAAAATAAAATTATTTTATCTTAGTGTTGCTTTTCTATATATTTTCCTTCTTGTGTTATTCTTCATCTTTTTTCCTTTGTGTTTTTTTTTTTTTTTTTTTTTTTAATCAAAATTAGAAT
Organism: Bidens hawaiensis; assembly: GCF_021521415.1. NCBI lineage: Eukaryota > Viridiplantae > Streptophyta > Magnoliopsida > Asterales > Asteraceae > Bidens > Bidens hawaiensis. The sequence continues at coordinate 286,487 of NW_027494746.1, forward strand.
TTGTTCTTTTTTATGAAAGGTTGGTTAGATCTTATAATTATTTGTTGTTTATAATCTAACCCTTAATGTGCACTAGTGCTTGGGTATTCATCTTTATTTGGACTCTTTTATTGAAAACGTTTTTCACATCAACTGAAGAGGTAGGTCCCAGCAGAGCCCAGTTGGACCCGCAAGACTCACCTTGAAGAGGGACGTTTGCGCGAGGACCAACTGGTTCCGCAGGACCCACCATGCTCAGAGATGAAGACCTTACGCGCAGTACGCCAGCTGTTCCCGCAGGGAAAGCCTCCCAATGGTGAAGTATCCCGCCTGTCCCCGCAGCTGCGGATACAAGCCATCAGGGAAGGCTACCTGCACTAATAGCAAGGCTACACGCACAAGGCACTAAATAATTCAGTGTCACCTGAAGGAATGAGCAAGGCGGGAATACTCCCGCCCAAATGAGCCAGTCCGTATGCTTCTGGAAGATCTTTTGTACTATACCTGCCAAGGTATGGACAAAATAGACAAGATCTGACCAAAGCAGCCCATGAACCAATCACAGGGTGACAGCCCACCGACAACAGTACGAGGAGGAGCATGCTCTAGTACTGTTTGTCACTATTAGCCGCTGCCTACTTACCAACACTTGTCGTGGCACGCACATAGCCTGCAGTTGGTGGAAAGTGAACAGTACACAGCCGGCCTTGTCACTATCAGCCGCTGCCTACCCACCAACCAGCATGGCACGTGCGTAGCCCATAGTTGGTAGAACAGGAATATTACACAGCTGGCTGTACCTGCTTGGAAACTTACCTTCGGCTATAAATACTCCAACACCTTGGAACGGTAGGATCATCTGGTATTTTACCTTCACTAGCTATTTCTCTCAATATACACTTATATTCAGAGCAATCTAGTCTGATTCTCACGCCTGAGGGTGGTCACAAGGAGGAACCCCCCCCCCTTCTCAGTGACGAGCTCACGGTGTTTGTTTTGCAGGTCATCTGAAGAACATCCTTCTTTGCCGGACCTAACCCTCGTGGGAAACATCTATTTAACCCCCAGATTATCCGTAATCTGCCCGTGGTTCACTTAGTGTTTCTTCATTGGCGCCTTTTCCCCATCCTCATGAGAAGCGTTGAGGGCTGCGCTCATCGCATCGTCATATGATGTGTTCGTGAACACCCGATGCACAACCTACAAAACAGAAGTTTGTCAAAAACTCAAGAGTAAGGAAAAGCGTAAAGAAGTTAGAAGTTAGGAAGCTGCGCATACCTGCGACAACGCTTCTCGAAGAAGCCATTCCTTGGTAACCAGAGCCTCTTGGAGGGCAGCTTGAGCTTCATTACGGGCGCGTTCGGCTTCGTTCTTTGTGAGGTTGGCAAGCAACACATCTTTGGCTGCAGCCTCTTCGACGCCCTTTAGCTTACGCTCAGTGTGGTCAAGCACCCCCCTCTGGTCCAAGATCTCTTGGAGCTTCTTGGCATCTTCCATGGCCAAGGCATCATGAGCCTGCTGGAGCCTCTCTAATTTGGCTTTAAGTTCCTCATTCTCGATGCGTAGAGGCTCAGCAGCAGCTTCAGCCTTGGTGGCCCTCTCGGTTGCGTTCCGTGCAGTTTCCTTAGCCAACCGAAGCTGTTCGTTAACAGCTTGGGCAGCCTTGGAACGGGCCTCCAGACGAGCCTTAACGTCAACCTCAAGGGCCTTGAAGGCCTTCTCCTTTTCCACGGCAACGGCGGCAAGCTTCGCATTTTCCTCCCAGATGGCCCGCGCCTGAGCCACTTCAAGGCTACGCGCCGTCTTCAACTTGTCGTTTTCACGACAAAGTAGCTCGACGCGCGGCTGCATCCGGGCGAGAAGGATTCGGAGCTCGTTGGACAGCCTACCTTCCTGGTAGCTGGCCATGGCCTCCCCCAGCGCACCGCTTGGGGCGGCGTGACGCGCCCATTCGACACAGTCCTCAGCAGTCCGGAGGGTCGTTCCCCGGCGGATCTTCCACCGAGGAGTGTACACCTCGTTGGAATAACGAACTGCAATAAAACAAAAAACAGTTAAGAGAAAGAAATGATGAAAGGGATATAGGCCAAAATAACCCTACGCACCTGTAGGGTCGACAACAGGCCGATAGCCACCAAACCCATCACCTGAACCTAAGGGATATCCATCCAAAAGGTCAAGGAGACGGGAAGGAGGCAAGGATTGGCTAGACGCCCCAACCCCAAACGTACCTGAAGGACCGGCCGTAGTCGCAGGCGCCGGAGGAGACATGGTGGAGGCTGCCGCGGCGTAAACCAACGGAGGTGAACTCACCAGAGGTGAACTCACAACCGTGGCCGCGGCTGCGGAAGAACCCGCAGGAGAAATCACCGCCGGCTCAGTGATGGATTCGGTGAAAATGGCACTGACAGCCGGCGGGGATAAGGTTACAGCTGGAACAGTTGGCTCAACGGGATGAGCAACTGAACCAGTACTGCAAGCAGGCGTAGCCGCCTAGGTCATCGCCTCGGGTAGGTTGACCAAACCTACCTTCATGGGTCCAGAGCTGCTCCCTCCCGTTCCACTTTGGAATGCCGTAGCATCCACGCCTGCACGAAGACAAGATAAATAAGTATAATAGCGGAAAGATAAGAAGTTTAAGTCATGAACACTTACGGGTCTTTTTGAGCCTGAAGGTGCGAACGGGCAGGGACGAAACCGATGGAGCCGGCCTCTTCACGCCGGTCACCGTCGTCGTCCGGGGCTGCTCGGAGGTGACAGCCGTCTGAACCTCCGGAACAGTGGTCTCACCACCAGGGTTCCCCGCCACCTCTTCACTTTCGGTCTCTGAGTCAGACCGATTCACCGGATCGGCAGTGGAGGCAACCTTCGCCTTGCCCTTCCCGCCGGCGGCCTTCTTCTTCCTCGCCAAGAAAGGACCATATGCGGATTCCTCATCAGAAGACGATAAAATTAGAGGAATTCCCGCAGAGGTTTCAGCATTGACAGGGCGAGGGTTAAAAAGTTCTTTACCTGGCCGCCTGGCGCTCAGGATCTCGTGGCCTGGCGGGTAGACCTCCACGAACCGATCCGCCGTTTGCTCAAGGATGGGCAACTCGTTCTCGTCAAGAGCGCGAGTACCCATCCGAGCGGGACCACCAGCTTCCCGCGGCTGCAGGAGAGACTGCAAGTCGTTTCCCTCTGAAAATAAAGAGATGGTTAGAACAAAAACTCTAACCTAGCAAATAAAATAAAGCATACCGTAAGGGACAGAGTTCAAACCGTATTCGAGGACGATCGGCACTTGCGGAGTCTCAGAGCCGGCATCCTTCCATACCCGACTCATCCCGAGCATCACCATCCCGGACTCCGCAAACCGGTAAACCGGAGTCTGGATCCAGGAAATCTTGGAGAACCATTCCGCCTCCTGGTAGTTGGAGGCGTGAAGGTTGGGGAGTGCTCTCCCGTTCTTGAATGTCATCGCTATAGGGACGACACGGGCAGAGATGTAGAAGAACTCCCGCTTCCAAGACCGAAGACTGCGCTCGGTGGCGCAAATCTTCAGACCCTTGATCCGGTTGACCAGGGTGTACCACCCTTGGATGCACCTCCAGGAGTAGAAGGTCATCAGGCGGTCGACATGGGGCTCTACACCCATAATGAGGCACACCCACTCGAAATGGCTGATCTTCGCGATCGCCATTGGGTGTACCTCCGTCAAGTGTACACCGTGTCTCTCCAGAACACGGTACACAAACTTCGTCAATGGGAACCTCAGATTCCCATAGACGAAGAATGCAGCGTACACCCCTATCTTGCCCTTGGGGGCATCGTACACCGTCTGATGAGGCTCCGGAAACTCAGGCTCGAAAGGCTCGAGCATGAACTTCCGGACGATGTACTGGTAGAGGTCAATAAGAAGAGCGCACTGGCACTCGCCAGCAGTGCTCTTGTCTTCCTTTTCGGACGTCGACGTCGGGTTCTCGACGAACAACTCAGACTCCTCGGCAGTGGCCTCAAAATCACGGGTTGAAGACATGTTTTGGATGTGCAGAACAACGATTTCAGAAGAATGCTCGACGGAATAGTGAGTCTTCGCCGGAAATCGTTTAGAAGATGAAGAGAGAAGTGAAAGTGTGGACTAAGGTGCAACCTCTCGCCCTTTATATACTCATCGCAATTAATGCGATGAATTTAATGCGGAAGAGAGAGAAATCGCAGGTGCAATGAAACTATGACAAGTGGCAAAGAGCAAGCTGGCAACAGCTGTTGAAAAGACGCGTGCCATTAATTTCGCGGCCACGTGCCCGAAAAATCGCGCCCACGCGCCTGAAAAAGCGCCTGGAATGACCATATACTGTCACGTCGCCATAACTTCCTGCACGTCCTGACACTGTCAGAAGAAACCGTCGGACGACGTTTCAACAGTTTGGACTGTTCTTATCCTTTCACCAACTCTTCGAATTTCAAAAAGATTCAAAAGTAAGCGGGAAAATACCCCTTACCTTGGCAACCAAGTAACTATAAGACAGGTGCAAGTACAGTGTCAAGGCAAAACCCTTCACATACTTAGCACCCGCAGGGAATTGAAGCCAGGAATACTTTGGAAGTAAAGTAACTATAAGACGAGTGCGGGTACAGTGTCAAGGCGAAACCATTCACATACCTAGCACTCCGCAGGGAATTGAAACCAAGAAGGATCTTCTGGGCCATGCTTGCGGAAACGGGAGTAACATCCCCGCATAGTGGGAACGTTGAGACCTAGATTGTTTGAAGCTCCAAGATGGAATTGGTTGTTTGAACATAATTGATCACTATGTTCAAAACTACCAAAACCTCATGGAGAATCTACACAAGTGGAACTCAACGCTCCTGACTTGCGAGGAGGTTACACACCTACCCGCATCATACCCAAAGATCAAGCAGAAAAGTCGGGAATTTCTGCGTGACATTAGGGAAACCGCGGGAAGAATCCCCACGGACAACCTTAAAACCAAATACTTTTCAAAACCCCTTGATTAAGTCCAAAGTTCACCTCACTTATTAACAATTCATGAGAAGAACATTGGACTCGGGGGACTTGAAGAGGTAGGTCCCAGCAGAGCCCAGTTGGACCCGCAAGACTCACCTTGAAGAGGGACGTTTGCGCAAGGACCAACTGGTTCCGCAGGACCCACCATGCTCAGAGATGAAGACCTTACGCGCAGTACGCCAGCTGTTCCCGCAGGGAAAGCCTCCCAATGGTGAAGTATCCCGCCTGTCCCCGCAGCTGCGGATACAAGCCATCAGGGAAGGCTACCCGCACTAATAGCAAGGCTACACGCACAAGGCACTAAATAATTCAGTGTCACCTGAAGGAATGAGCAAGGCGGGAATACTCCCGCCCAAATGAGCCAGTCCGTATGCTTCTGGAAGATCTTTTGTACTATACCTGCCAAGGTATGGACAAAATAGACAAGATCTGACCAAAGCAGCCCATGAACCAATCACAGGGTGACAGCTCACCGACAACAGTACGAGGAGGAGCATGCTCTAGTACTGTTTGTCACTATTAGCCGCTGCCTACTCACCAACCCTTGTCGTGGCATGCACATAGCCTGCAGTTGGTGGAAAGTGAACAGTACACAGCCGGCCTTGTCACTATCAGCCGCTGCCTACCCACCAACCAGCATGGCACGTGCGTAGCCCATAGTTGGTAGAATAGGAATATTACACAGCTGGCTGTACCTGCTTGGAAACCTACCTTCGGCTATAAATACTCCAACACCTTGGAACGGTAGGATCATATGGTATTTTACCTTCACTAGCTATTTCTCTCAATATACACTTATATTCAGAGCAATCTAGTCTGATTCTCACGCCGGAGGGTGGTCACAAGGAGGAACCCCCCCCTTCTCAGTGACGAGCTCACAGTGTTTGTTTTGCAGGTCATCTGAAGAACATCCTTCTTTGCCGGACCTAACCCTCGTGGGAAACATCTATTTAACCCCAGATTATCCGTAATCTGCCCGGGGTTCACTTAGTGTTTCTTCATCAACTTATATGATAGCTTGATTCTTCTAGATAAAGCATCATCTAAAATAGAAAGAAAAAAAAAATCTTTACACTCACAACCCATCATCATCATTAGCTAAAAGTTGTCTATTTTATATGCTAACGCCTAAAGTTGCTCTTTGTGAAAAAATACATGTTAACCATTTACAATACTCAATACTTTTTCATCAAGTAGTATACACTAGAAAAACAAATAAGTAGATACTTTTATCATTAAACCCACAAGGGGCGTCCCAATGGATGTAAAGTGCTTAGTAAAAGCTACCCTTTATCAGAATTGTGAGAGTTTAAACTTCATAAGCGTCTTTAAAAAAAATTATCATTAAGTCTGTAATATAAAAATCATATACTAATAATAAAATATTCTCGACACGTTACATGACCAAACATAGGCGAATAGTTTATGCATGTTGTGATCGTGGATCAACGACCCAAGCCATCAGGGGAAAGACTCAGGTTTTGCAAACAACGTACGGTTGATGCTTAGATAACTATGACACGCATACTCAAAATGACAGTTCAAGGCACATGGTTATCAACGCCTTTATGTGCGGTTGAGTTCACTAAGAAACTCTCAAACTTAAAAGATATAAACAAATAACCATTGTTCATACTTCATCTTGCAATTTGACTATGAATCAAATGCAAAAAAGTTTGGATGGTATTTTTATAATAACAAGACATAACTTCGGGTTGACAACAATATTGCTTACATCTATAAGATCTATTCGGCGACTACAACTACATTATAATATTTATATAAACCTAAATTTCAAATATATAAAAAAAAGAAAAAAAAAGACAAGTTTTGGTCAAACCCTTAGGTTTCACCCATGACAACTCGATCACTTTCATCTTCATGTTTAACTCGTGTTCTAGTGACTTGATTTGTTGGCCTGTTGTGATTACTACTTTGGTGGGGTGATCATGAAGGTTTTCTTCAAGAGTTTGTTCGAATCTTAAAAGAGAGAATTTTTATCAGTACCCTAGTACCTCTTACAGGATTAGGATTGTTTTGTTGTTAAAAAAAAAAAATACTTGACTTGTTTCCTTGAATTATTATGATTAATTGATTATGTAATTTTTATTATAATACAAACTCCAGATAATAAATTAACAAAAAATAAAATTATGAACGTTACTTGTAACAAAGCATCAAAGTATACATATACAAATTAAAGATGATAAAGGCCAAAAGTAAGTTCCATTATATTCATATTTGTTTTCAAATTCTATTAAGGATCAAATCAAAACTAAATTTAGTCTAGTTTTTACCAAGCTAATTCTATGAAAGTTTTTGAGCCACTAATTATTTATGATTACATTAAATGTATATGGATACTACCCCACTTTGTATAATCAAGTTTATTGTTGTAAAGTCCAAAATAGAATTCAAACTGATTTGATTTTGTTTGGGTCCTGTAGGGGTATGGTATTAAACCCGGTTACAATCCTAAATTTATTATATTTGGTTTGTTTTATTATATGGGCTAATACATTTGTTATTGGGCTGAGGAGGTTTGTGGAGGTAGCCCTAATTGGGCTAGGCCCATTAGGGTATCATGATGGTGGCCATGAGACTCTATATAAGGAGGTCTTCACCTCCTTATCATGGGGTCATGCTCAGTAGGTGCCACCACCAGTTTTTGTGTCTGTGAACAAGAGATCTTTAAGATCTCTTAGCGGTCACCTCCACACCCCCAAAACGCCACTGCAGATCGCGAGCAGCCGGAGGAGAGGATCAGCAGACCAGGATGCGGTTTATTCATCTCGAAATCCGTGGAAGCTCCGTCATGAGTCAGGTCAGATTCCATTTCGTGCTTCGACATTGGCGCCCACCGTGGGGCGGCAATGAACCACACTGGCCTCTCTTCTCGGCCCTCCGATCCGTTCATCAAAATCTCAGGAAGAACCACCGAGCTCTTGGGAAAACCCTTAGATCTATGTTTTCAGATCTGGAAAATACTTCCAGATCTGGAAGATGCAGGAGGAAACCACCAAGCTTTTGGGGAAAATCCTTAGATCTGTGTTTTCAGACCTGGAAAATACCTCCAGATCTGGAAGAAACAGGAAGAAAATGAGCTTTTGAGGAAAACCCTCAGATCTGGGTTTTCAGATCTGGGTTCGTCCGAGCAGCAGCCACACCTCATATTCATAGGTTTATAAACCCTATCAGATCTGTTGGTTTTACATAAAACCTACCTGATGTGGATATTCAAAACCTTTGGGTCGCGCGCGCGCCCAGGCGATTACTCCGCGCCACAGCGGTCGCGCGCGCCCCAGGCGATTACTCCGCGCCACAGCGGGTCGCGCTGCGCGCGCCCAGGAGATTACTCCGCGCCACAGCGGGTCGCGCGCGCGCCCAGGCAACTACTCTGCGCCTCAGCGGGTCGCGCGCGCGCGCCCAGGAGATTACTCCGCGCCACAGCGCCCCCCGCGCGCCCAGGCGATTACTCCGCGCCACAGCGGGTCGCGCGCGCGCCCCCAGACATGAAGGCAGAGCATGCTCAAGCAATAAGCATGCTCAAGCAGCAAGCATGCTCAAGCATCAAGCATGCTCAAGCAGCAAGCATGCTCAAGCATCAAGCATGCTCAAGCAATAAGCATGCTCAAGCAGCAAGCATGCTCAAGCATCAAGCATGCTCAAGCATCAAGTACGCTATCAGATCTGTTGGTTTTACATAAAACCTACCTGATGTGGATATTCAAAACCTTTGGGTCGCGCGCGCGCCCAGGTAATTACTCTGCGCCTCAGCGGGTCGCGCGCGCGCGCCCAGGCAATTACTCTGCGCCTCAGCGGGTCGCGCGCGCGCGCCCAGGCAATTACTCTGCGCCTCAGCGGGTCGCGCGCGCGCGCCCAGGCAATTACTCTGCGCCTCAGCGGGTCGCGCGCGCGCGCCCAGGCAATTACTCTGCGCCTCAGCGGGTCGCGCGCGCGCGCCCAGGCAATTACTCTGCGCCACAGCTTGTCGCACGCGCGCCCAGGCAATTACTCTGCGCCTCAGCGGGTCGCGCGCAGCGCGCCCAGGCAACTACTCTGCGCCTCAGCGGGTCGCGCTGCGCGCGCCCAGGCAACTACTCTGCGCCTCAGCGGGTCGCGCGCGCGCGCCCAGGCAACTACTCTGCGCCACAGCTAGTCGCGCGCGCGCCCAGGCAACTACTCTGCGCCACAGCTTGTCGCGCGCGCGCCCAGGCAACTACTCTGCGCCACAGCGGGTCGCGCGCGCGCCCAGGCAACTACTCTGCGCCTCAGCGGGTCGCTCGCGCGCAGCCCAGGCAATTACTCTGCGCCACAGCGGGTCGCGCGCGCCGCCCAGGCAATTACTCTGCGCCTCAGCGGGTCGCGCGGGCGCGCCCCAGGCAACTACTCTGCGCCTCAGCGGGTCGCGCGGGCGCGCCCCAGGCAACTACTCTGCGCCTCAGCGGGTCGCGCGCGCGCGCCCAGGCAATTACTCTGCGCCACAGCGCGCAGCAGTTTTACATTCGCGCCACCGCATACAAGTTTTCGCGTACATGTTTCGCACTTCCTTTTACTAATTTGAGCAATATGACAACATTATATTGACATCAAATTAAAAAGAAAGCGAAGTAAAACATACATGCGTGAGCTCCAAGCTCAAACGCGTTGACGAGTCTTAACTCTAAAACGTCAGGGCCTTAGCCCAAAAATATGAGTCTTAGCTCAAACTTGAAGGCTGGGAATCCTCACAATTTCCCATACGGCTCCGCGCCATAGGCTGGGAATCCTCACAATTTCCCATACGGCTCCGCGCCATAGGCTGGGAATCCTCACAATTTCCCATACGGCTCCGCGCCATAGGCTGGGAATCCTCACAATTTCCCATACGGCTCCGCGCCATACTTAAAGGTTGGGAATCCTCAATTTCCATACGGCTCCCCGCCATACTTGAAGGTTGGGAATCCTCATAAACCCGTCGGCCACGCGCCAGCTTTTATTATCATTACTTTCATTGCCCGTAAGACGCCCCGCGCGCAGGTTTCCATTATTATTACAGCCCGTAAGACGCCCCGCGCGCATGTTTACATTATTATTACAACCCGTAAGACGCTTCGCGCGCAGGCTACTGTTATTATTACAGCTTGTAAGTCGCCTCACGCGCCAGCTCAGTTATTATTACAGCTCGTAAGTCGCCTCACGCGCCAGCTCAGTTATTATTACAGCTCGTAAGTCGCCTCACGCGCCAGCTCAGTTATTACTCTTAGCTCGTAAGACGCCTCTCGCGCGCAGGCTTTATTATTTTCAGCTCGTAAGACGCCTCTCGCGCGCAGGCTTTATTATTTTCAGCTCGTAAGACGCCTCTCGCGCAGGCTTT